>NC_081845.1:89190573-89470573 GCF_963259705.1 Myotis daubentonii | reverse complement strand
GGAGGCTGCGGACCACACAGAAGCCGGCTACTTGCTGCAGCCTCACCGAGGTTTCTCCCAAAGCTCTCACTCTCTCCCGTCTCTTTACCGTCCTTTCTGCTTGAACCCCAGACCCATCTTTTGGCTTCTAGTCAGCATTTCTCTGGTGGCAGCCGCTTAGAGCCTGGCTTGGGGATGCTCTCCGAGGCTTCTGGCCCCCAGAGGCCAGCCTGTGCTGAGGCCCCTCCCACCTGCTTTCCAGCCCACCGTGGCCTCCTCACCACACACACACACACACACACACACACACACACACACACGGAGGCGTGCTGGCATCTGAACTGAGTCTGAGTCCCTCGAGATTCTACCTTCTGTTACTTCAGCCTCACTGACCAGTGGTGACCGCAGGGCCCAGTCCCCGTGGCTTTTCAGAGAGAGATGAGCAGGAACCCTGGCACCCCCCAAACCCAGTCACGTCAGTCACACGGGACGCAGCCAGTTGGTAGTGTTCTCAGGACACACAGCCTCTCGGGGGACAGTTTCCGTGGTGCCTGTGGGAGTGAGCGGCCCTGCCTCCCACACGTGCCTCTGACGGTGATGGCTGGTGGGGCTGGGTGATCGTCCTGACTGGCTTACAAGAGAATGTCAGGGCGTTTAGGAATTGGGTTGAGGATCTTTGATAAAACTGTGTCCTCCCACGTTTGGAAAACGTATCTGCTATTAGGCAATTTGTTCAGTCAATATGCTCATTTGGCAAAAATGTATCACATACAGTCCGAAGTTCTGAGACAGCGCGCAGTGGGGTTGCACGTCTTCCAAGTATGACGGCAAGAGGCCGCAGACAAGCAAAATACCCATGTCCATACTGGAAAGGGCTGAGAGAAGTTTTTGAAGAGAATTTCCTTAAAGAGAGCGAGCGCCTGCCTTACGTCCACTTATCTTCTTCGTGGGGCGACGTGTGTGGCAGTCCTTCTCCTCCCACAACAGTAGTCTCAAGGCTCGAAGGAGACCACTCAGAAAGCTCGATCAGCGTCCTTGGGAGTGTGTGTGTGTGTGTATGTATGTGTGTGTGTTTGTGGAGTGTGTGTGTGTGTGAGCGCGCGCGCGCGTGTGCGTGTGCACGCACAGTGGGCTGGTGTCTGATTCCCACTCAGGAACTCTAGAGCAGGGATTTTCAACCGTGTGCAGCAAGAATTTTTAAAACATGCAACACCTGACTATTTAGTCAGGGGCACTGATCTCTTTTCCCTTAGATTGTTAAATTAAAAAATGACACCTGCCAACACAACAATAGCCATCTGATGTGAGTGAATCAAAATTATACCTATTTTTGTCAGATCAGCAAAAAATGTATTTTTTGGTGTCTGCAGAATTGTAATAATTAGTTGTGTGTGCCAGGAGGTGAAAATGGTGGAACACTGCTGCTCCAGGGAGTAGGGTGGGGGCTGATGATGCGCTAGGAGCAACAGCGAAGAGCTGCCGCGGTGTCCCTGTGACCCGGCCTGGGCTACAGCTGGGGAGAGTCAGGGTGGGGTCACCTCACTGGGCCGGCACATGTTTAACCACCAGCTCCTAAAAAACAAACAAATAAACGAACAGACACACACCCTGACTTGTCGTGCTGCCAACTTTTGTGGTGGACACACTCCCATCACGGCCGATTTTAGGCTGCCAGCATGACGCTCCTGACTTGGAGCGGGAAGAGCTGTGCACGGAAGCCCTCATGAGCCGGTGTGAGCTGCTGCAGCCCATCTGACTCTCCCGCATTTCACTGAAGACTCAGATCCCTTTAAACAGGTCCTCCTAGAGGGGACACGGGGCCTCAGCAGGAAGGGGCCTGGCCGTGGACCACAGGCGCTGGGGCTGTGCGTTGGACCCATTCCATTTGCCAATCCACCCTCCGCCCTCTTCCACTCTCCAGCAACTAGGACTGGTCCCAGGAGGCTGGCTGGTAGGACACTGGCCTTCCTAACCGCCCTCCACCCGCCTTCTGGCCGGGCTCAGCCAATGGGGAACATGGGCAAGTGACTGAAGTGACTGGAGGGTAGGAGGAGAAAGAAGCTGAGGTAGCACTCCGCCCCCCCCCCCCCCCCGCCCGCCCCCAATCATCTCTGCAGGTGCCCTGAGAGGGATGCACTGCTTGAAGGTCATGGCTCTCAGATGGCTAGAGACGCCCTGCACAGCCCTTTCCCTCATCAGGTCCCGGCGCCCACTCACTGCTCTGCTCACTGCCTTGCTGCTGTTACCACCACTGGGGTGCGGCAGTCTCCCTACACTGTGCTCTCAGCTTTGTCAATAAACCTTTATTCAACTCTCTTCACAACACCTGATTTGAGTGCTGCCATCTGCTTCCTGTTTGGGCCCTCACCCATATAGGTTCAAAGTGGGTGAACATCTGCTCGAATTAGGTGGTTTCCCCAGGTGAGGAACCTTCAGGTAAGGGACCCCCAGGGACCCAGAAAGCACAGAGCCTGCTCCAGCTGCTCCAGTCAGCTGCCCGTTCTCCCCTCTTCTCTCCGCTCCTGGGACACTGAGCTCAGCAGACTGGGAGAACGTGAGTGAGGGAGACAGGAGCCGACCTTGGACCCCACCTTCCTGGCAGGTTGCCTTAGTTGGGGAAGGAAAAAAAGTCTTATCTTTGAATGAAATTTGAATTATTGAGACTATAGTTATAACGTAAAATGACTAATGTTTTTCTGTTGTTGGTTTTGTTTGTAATTACAATGAATGACCAGTGAGTCTGGGAAGCCCAATTTCCACCCAGGGACAGAGGAAGGACTTGCCCGACGGTGAAGATTAAAGAGACAGGGACAGAGTGAGGAAAAGGTGGCCTTCTGAGCACGTTCCAGTGCGGCGGACGTGCCAGGCACACAGGCTTTAGCTCCGAGTGCCTAGCAGGGACAGTGTGCCGGAGGAGAAATGAGAAGTGAATTTGTTTTCATCTTTAAGCAAAGTGATCCTCACATACATGGTAGTGGGGAAAATGAAGGTTAATCAGAATCAAATTGGGATTCGTTTTTTACTACCTCTATTATCACAACAATTCTGCTGACACGGTCATTTTATTTGATCTCTGAACTCTTAGAATTGAATTCTTTGTAGAGTTCTGGAAATTATTATAAACCAGTTTAAAGACAAAAACGTTCAGAGAATTATATAAATAACACGCATGCACCATCTCCATGTTTTGAATAATCTAGTTGCCACAGTTGCTTCAGTTTTTGTTTTTGAACTTGAGCGTTGCAGAGCTGTCAGGAGCCTCTGCAATGCCCTCCCCAGTCACTTTCCTCTGTCCCTGAAACAGCCCACCTGCTCGCAGATTCTCACTCTATACTTTAACTAGTGACCTGGTGCACGGATTTGTGCACACTGAAAGGAAATTAATTAGAAGGTAGTCGTTGGTGTGGTACTGGGCAAGACAGGCTGACATGCCCTGGAGCCAACCTCCCTTGGTCCCTCCCTGGCCTGCCGCACCTGGGGTGGTGCTGTGGCTCAGGGGCATCTGTGGAGTGAGCGGGGTCCCTCCAGCAGGTGGGGTCCCTTGGGCTGGCCTGCGGGGATCGGGCTGAAACCGGCTCTCTGACATCGCCGAGGAGTCTTAGAGTGCGAGAGGGCCCTCTGCAAAGTTGCTGTCATACAGGGTGTGGAATGCAAATGCAAGTGTGCAGTAAACCAGATTCGGGCCGACAGTGCCCCAGCAACAATATAACCCACGGCCGGAGGTGGAATCACGTGGCCCCGTGAGGAATCGGGCTCCCTCCTCTCTGGTTTCAGGGTGTGTCACCCGAGAACTGCCGCTGCCAAGTCACCGCAGCTCAGCAGCTCCTATATTGAGTGTCTGCCCCCTGGTGGTCAGTGCTCATCATAGTGACCGGTCAGTATGGTCGGACACTTAGCATATTAGCCTTTTATAAATATAGATGCCCCTTAAACATGACATAGCTCGCTCTTGACCTGAGAGGAGGTAGCATAGTGTTCTCTTTGTAAATATTTGTTGGCCTGGACCCCTGTGCATGTATGTTTTGTGCATCTTTCGGCATTCATGTTGTCTTTCACGACAAAATGTACAAAGCTCCCATTTCCTCTCCCCAATAAGCAGTATTGAAAACTTGGGGATTTGCATAAATGGTATTATTCTGTACATAGTCTTCAGCAATTTTCTTTCTTTCAATCACCACTGTGTTTTTGAGATTCATTCCCAGTGTCCCATGTAGATCTAGTTTATTCATGTTGACTCTCTACAGTGTCCCATGGTGTGACTATATCAGAGCCGTAGCTCATCTCTCCACCCTGTCCTGGGGACCTTGGGCTCGTTGCCTAATTTTGCTGTGATGAGGACAATGCTGCAATGAGCACCTGGGGCACATACGTGACACCTCTCTGGGGGCATGTTCCTGGGCATGGACATGGCAGGGGTGGGGGTTTGCATAGCTTCAGTTTTGCCAGATATTGCCAGAATCGTCCCCAAATAATTGTTCATAGACTTTAACTATACCGTTCACTTTTCCCTACTTCTCTTTTCCTTTTTCTTCCTGAATGGGAACTTTGCTGCTCTGCTGCCTGGGTGCCACCTGCCCACAACTCTGCCCTGACGGACTACATGTCTCTCTTGCACTGACTCCTGGGTCCTTACAACGGCTCCCTCGTGGTTTCCCGACTCAAAGCTTCCTGCTGGTAGTTTGGAACACGGCACCTATGGCTTGTGTCTGAGCACAGATGGCCCTGCTTTCTTGTTGGGAGGTCACTCCAAACTCAACTTCTTCGAAGAAATGGGAAGCTCATCACACACACACAGCAGACTCGGTCCAGGAAACACAGCGACCTTCCCTGGGCTGAGATTCGCCAAGCACAAGCGGTGATTTTTATCACGTGTAAGGGAGAGAGCATGCAGGTGGAAAGGGGACCGGCCATAATAAATGTTAGTCTACTAGACTAGATTCTACAAGACTACATTCTACTAGAGTTTTGTTTTCTATGTTTGATATAGACTGAGATTTTGTGTCCCCTCTCCCCAAATTCATGCATTAAAATTTGATCTCCAGTGTGATGGTATTTGGAGGTGGCCTTCAGGAGGTAACTTAGGTCATGAGGGTGGAACCGTCATGAATGGGACTAGCGCCATTATAAGAAGAGGCGAAAGGGCGCGCTCACCCCTTTCCACGTGAAGACACCATGAGAAGCCAGCAGTCTGCCAGCCAGAGAGGGCTCTCACCAGAACCCGGGGCTGGCACCCGACCTCAGGCTCCCAGACTCTGGCACCGTGAGAAATAAGTCTCTGTTTGCCAGCCACCTGGCCTGTGGTGATTTGTTGTGGCAGCGCAGGCAGACCAGGACTTTAGTCAAATGCCTCATTCATTCAAAGTAGCAGGCGTGGTTCCGCACATATTTGGGAGATGAAAAATGGCTCAGCAACTGGTGGCAGGATCATCAGTGGCCAAGTCCTGGGCCCGGCTGCGCTTGTGCACAGTAGACGGATGAATAGTGCCTGTGAGCAGATGCGGGGACAGTGGGACCCCCACAGCTGTGCCCGTTGGTGCTGGTGGCCCAGCGCCGGAGTGGGCTCTGTGGCCGGGCTCTGTGTGCCTGGCTGTCTGGTTCGCGTGGTTCCGGCTCTCAGAGTCCGAGACCATGACAGTTCTGCTCCATCACGTGGACACGGTGCTTGACACGCATGCCAGCCCGGTGAGCAGATGTTCTCACATGGAGAAGGAAGCGGAAATTCAGGACGATTAATGGAGCAAGGCCACAGGACTAGCACATGGTAGAGGTGCGACTCCAGCAGGGGACTCCTGAGTCCCAGGTGAGGGCTCTTTTGACTAAAGCACAGCCGCTGCCCATGCCTGGCCCCAGTGCTGATGCCACAGCCCTTCCGTTCTCCAGGTTGGCTGGAGGGGAGACTGGGA
Source organism: Myotis daubentonii (assembly GCF_963259705.1). Taxonomy (NCBI): domain Eukaryota; kingdom Metazoa; phylum Chordata; class Mammalia; order Chiroptera; family Vespertilionidae; genus Myotis; species Myotis daubentonii. Next base: position 89,464,691 of record NC_081845.1, on the reverse strand, counting down.
GTACCCAGAGCCCGGAGCCTGGGCGATGGAAGCTGGGCAGGGACAGGGGTGGGGACCCTTCTCACTCTCAGCCTCTGCCTTGAGCCTGGAGTCTTGGTCAGGGCCCTTGCATCACTGGAGCTGGTCCTATGTTCACAGGAGCCAGGGATTAGAATAGGCTCAGGGGTGAGACTTTATCACCAGCTGTACTGAGCCACCCGAGTCCTTTGGGACCAACTGACAGCCCTCTCAGCCTCGGGGCAGCTTTCTTTACATTCTGCATCTCGACGGTTCATTTCTGAGAAGATGAAAACACCGCCAACCCACCCAAGCCCTCCATGTCTCCTCACCAAGGGCGAGTGTTCCCGCATGTCCCAAGGAAGCCTGCGTTCACAAGGAGGTAAATTGCGTGCCCTGAGGGCTGGGAGAGCTCGATTCCTTTGTTCACTCTACAAGCCATCAGCAGGTGCCAGCTAAGGCCCAGAGACTGCGCTGGGCACAGACTCTCATTTGGCCCAACCACCCCATTTCACAGGTGTTGGAACCTGGGCCCAGAGCCCCTTAGCTGGTGTCTGGTACGTCGTTAAGGCAAAAATTTGATGCTGAGATATCACTGATTTATTCAACAAACATTGACGGAGGACCTACTGTGTGCCAATCACTGTGCACGGTGTTGGGGAGACGCAGAAGAGACTAACAGTTACCATACAAAGTGGTAAATTCCAGAAGAAACAGCTCTGGGAAGGGAAGCCAGGACGACCTGCCTTTGGAAACGTCCTATCCATGCCTTCGTCTGAAGGGACCAAGACGTGCTGACAGCTTTGGTTGAATCAGGGTGGGTGAAACTCCCAAGGCCTGCCACTTCACAGTGTCTATCCCCGCCCCCAGGATCCCACAGGCCCGCTGTGAGGACCGCGCGCTGGGCGATGCCAGGGGTCCCCCCAGTTCTGCAGCAGCCAGCGGCTCCTCTGCCCATGGGGAACGCCTGCTGCACACTCGGCCTGGGGCTGTGCAGGGGCTCAGGGAGCCTGGTGAGTAAACGGATGACAGTCTGGCCTTTTGCTTTCTCTTAAATTTGTTACATCAGGTGCAGAATTCCAAAGAGCAGTGCAGGCAATCTTAAACGATTTTACACGGGGTGGGAGAAAGTGGTGGCTGCAGAGGCTTCTGTTCTGAGACAGCAGGGTCGCCACTAGAGGGCACTGCAGGAATTCTGTTTGGGGGAAATGAGCTGTTTGGAGACACTCAGCTGGAACAATGAAGTGAAATAGGGAGCCCTGGGCTTTGGGGCCTCCCCACGCTCCCAAGGCCCCGCTGGGGATGGGCAGTGGCTGCCCTGTTTTCAGGGACAGGGACCAACCCCCGGGGGCACTGCGGCCACAGGGGACTGGCCTGGGGGTTGCTTTCCCCCCGGGGTGGGGTGGGGGGAGGCTAGTGTTTGTGGGGGAACCTCTGACGCCATTTGGAACCTGCCAGTGGCCTGCTTGTGGAGCTTGCCTTGTCATTAATTCATCTTCATCATTATTGTTGCTATCTCCTGTGACATGCCTGTAACAGAGGCGACGGAATGTTCCAGCAGGTCATGCTTTCATAGAAGTTGGGGCAGGGATAACTGTGGAGACAGGTGAGGTGTCATCCAATGAGGGCTGAGCTTCTCAGGGGCAGGATCCCCCACTTCCTTCTTCCACAGACAAAATCACGGACTGACCACCCAGCCCCCAGGGGGAGGCCAGGCGGGCAGACGTGTGGCCAGTGTGGGACTCTCGGGGCAGCCTCAGACCTGTGTGTCCGCAGCAGCAGACTCATTGAGAGCTGGCCAGGCCCTCCTGGCTGGGCTGGGAGTGTGTGTGCCCAGGGAACAGTGGGGCAGGGGCAGGGGAAGGCTGGGGCGGTGGTCAGGGCGGAAGATGGATTTGTCACTCCTCAGGAGTTGGCCAGTGATGGGAACTCGGCGACTGCCTGGGGTTCTCTCTTTCCCAACGGCCCCTGACCCAACCCTCCGTGCTGGCGAATGCTCAGTGGCTCAGCTGGCAGAAAGGTAAAGGCTCAGGTCCAAGGTCCTCGCTGAACCCCTCAACTCACCCTTTCAGCACCCCCCTGCTTCAAATCCACTCCCCAAAAAGTCATCCTCCTCCCCCTCCACACACAGAAACATACAACACACAGCACACACATACACCACACATACCACACCCATGCCACACACAGCACACATATACCCCCATACCACACACAGCACACATACCACACACACCACACACATATACACCATACACACATAGCCACACATACCATGCACACACTACACTTACCACATATGCCACACACATCATGCATACCATACACATGTCACATACCCCACACACCCACAACAACCCCTCCCTGCCCTCTGCACTTGGGCTCTGAGTCCTGCCCCTTCTCTAAGCTCAGCCCAGGCCGTGGTCTCAGTGTCCTCCAGGCCACATCCTCAGGTGAGTTCCCTCCCGAAGCCCGATGGCCAGTCCCTCTCGCCTGACACATCGTACAGCCGCTCAGCAGGGCCTGTGTCTCCTACGCTTTAGTCACAGGCACTTGGTAGGACTTAGACGGCAGCTGAGCGAGAGCCAGTCCCTGGTCAGATACTGCTCAGGAGAGACACGGAGGAGCCGGCGCTCGGGGCTGGCCCGCGCTCCATCCCGCTCCGTGGGCCACGGAGCGCAGGTGCCTGGCGCAGGACCTCGGCCACGCACACACACTTTCCTGAGCTGAGCTGCAGTGTCCGCTCGCGCTGTTACGGGGGTCGGCTAAGAAGTGTGCTTGAACAGCCTTTCCTGCGTTTTGTAGAGCTGCAGTGGGAGACGTCGCTCACGAAGCCACTCTGTCCTTCACACAAGGGTCTGCGCCACACGTCCTGGCTGTGTTTGGTTCCAGGGAGAGATTCTATTTTTGCGGGTAAATTAGTGAGCGTGCTTCCTGTTGTCAGGAAAGAAACTGGCTCTCAGGGCGCTTCTCTCTCTGCCTCGCGGCTAGATAAGGGAGAGAGGAATTTATCGCCTGTGTGTTATAATCTGCTCAGCTGTGGGGTCCAAAGCACTTACTCCTTCCACTGCTTTTAATGGACTTATTTTATTTTATGTTCCAGTGTCTCATTATGCTTTTGCAAGATGTGTGGGTCTGGAAGCCATCTGGGGAAGCACTGATTGGACCTATTTATTGCCCGTGCTGGCTGCTAGGGGTACAGAGACTCACCCGACTTTCTGGGAGCCCACGTTTTAGCGTGGAGAATAGCTATGGGAACGGATAATTACAAAACAGGGCTGGTGCTCTCGCAGAGGTGTGTGGGGCTGGAGGACAGAGCCGCCGTGGTGACCGGGGGCAGGTCACGGTTGAACGGCTCCGGGGACTGCAGTGGGAAGAGGACACAGTGGCACAATGCATATGTGTCTAAATCTGAAATTAGATAGAGTTTTCTCTATGCATGTGGCCCCTCCCGCTGGCTAGGGCAGGCATCGGACCTCTGCCCTCTGTGGACCCGCGATGCCCGCCTGGCAAGGGTGAGGGCAGCGCAGTGTGGGGGTGGGAGCGCGGGATCTGGAGCCGCACTGTCATGTTTGCATCCTTAACTGAGCGACATTAAGCACGTGCGCGTAACCCCTTTGAGCTTTAATGGTAAAGCCAGGGCAACAGTCGTATCTGCTCGTGGGTGTTTTAGAAGCATCACAGGAGGAAACACAGGCAAAGAGCACAGAGTCATGCCTGGCTCGTGGTGAAGAACTGAGAAGGCCTGCTGATTGTGTCATCTGCATGATGACAATACTGTGCCATCGTAGCCAGGACCTCAAAGTGGGGGGAGCACACGGAATTCAGGCGCTAGCTGAATCTAGTTCAAGTAGAATCGTTCCCAAATGCTGCTTAATTTAAAAAGAACATTGTTTCATTGTTTCCTGAAGCAGTGGGTGGGAGTGGGTCCCGCACTAAGTCCACCAGTAACTTTTGCTTGTACATGACATTCTTAGAACTGGCCATTGATGTGTCTCCCAGAGACCTCCTCGGACCCTGGCTGTCGCATCGGGGGGCTGCTGGGCCCGGCCTCGCCTGCCCCGCTGTCTCCCTTGGTTTCCTTGCCCACTGACTTTATAAAGGACAGGGTTCCGTGGGAGGCAGGCCATGAAGGAGGGCCGCCATGGACTTTTAGCCAGGAAGCGGGTAGAAGTCATCACGAGAGCACACGCACACACACACATACACGTGCACACACACACATGTGCAGAAGCTGGCCTCTCAACGGACACTTGTCCGTGCCAGTGGTGTAATGGTAGATGTGTAACCACGGGCTCCATTTATAACATGTGTCAGTCCCTTTGTGTAAACGCTCCCACCACGCTGACCTCAAGCTGCCTGGGCCACGTCCTGAACGTGGCCTAAGGAGACACACGGGGAGCCCCACCATCAAATCCATCTCCATGAGACAGACCCCGCGATGTCAATGACCTCGAGCACAGAGATGACAGTAAAATGTGGTAAATTATTCAGGAAGGGGTGGATTTTGAGTACAGTGGGGCCTTGACTTACGAGTTTAATTCGTTCCGTGACGGAGCTCGTAACTCAAATTACTCGTATGTCAAATCAAAAAGTGAACGAGTGAGACACGTGATGCTGGGCTGATGTGGCATTCACTGTGGCGTTCACTGCGGTGGGGTATCTGAAGCCGGCTCGTAACCCTAATTTTAGCTCGCAACTCAAAGCAAAAAATCGGCCTAGAGATGGCTCGTAACTCAAAAAACTCGTTAGTCGGGACACTCGTAAGTCAAGGCCCCACTGTATTTGTTACCTTTGTTTTTTTCAATGTAATTTACTTAATTGTATATAATTAACTTTTAACGCCAGCTGTGTTTAACGCGGTTCCCAAGTTCTTGAAAGGGTAGCACGCGCTCTTCTGACATGGCCTGCGGTGCTCTCTCACGTCCCTGGGCCTGGCCTCCCTTCACCGGTCAGTCTCCTCCTCAGGGCGCCGCTCAGCTCACGACAGTCACCCAGCCCCGCTAACCATCACCCTCAGAGGCACATACAGGAGGCAGGCCTGGCAGGCTGACCTGCCCTCAGTCCTGGGGCCGAGCTCTGGCCGGTGTGTCCCGGGCCTCGCTGCTCTTTATTTCTGATGTAATCAGCAGTTGTTGAAACGATCATTATTATTACTGAAACCAAACGACCAGCCTTCCTAATGATCAAGTTCCTAGGTCACAGGGGTCATCCTCGTGACCCTGGGCTGCCCGCTATTCTCCGCTAGGAGTCCCTGCTGCTGGATTTCTCAGGTCCGGGCCACTCCAGGGCCAGGCCACCCTGGACAAGCTCTTGGTTTGGAATAAGCACGTTGCATATTTAACTGAAGCTGCCTGTGTGCTGGGTCCCAGGCTGCGAGGAGCACGCTGGCCCTGCCCAGGCGCCTGCCCATCAGCCTCTCTGGGGCTGCACGCTCCTCCCAGCACACTTCCTCGGGGCACAGGTCAGAGGGAGCATTGTCTGCAGATGTCGCTGCTTAAAAGGCGCCAAAGGCCTTCGAGTTAGAATGTCACGGTGCTTGTTTAGTGTTCGCATTATCAATGTGCAGAAGTGCGTATGCCATGGTTGTGGGCAAAAGCAGCGTGGGGCTAAAAGCACCAAGTGCAGGCTCAGAGAACTGGGTCCGGGTTCGAGTTTCACACTGAGAAGCCCTGTGACCTTGGGAAGTCGTTGGACCGCCTTCACACGGAAAGTGCACTTACCTTTTGGACGGTGGTGAGGATGGAAGGAGATGGGCACGGAGGCTGCTTTAACCACCAGTCCTCACTGTAGGACTAGTTAGCAGTGGCTCTAGGAAGCTCAGAGTAGGACTCTGAGGGGCTGGGATACGGGGTGAATTTAGTTTGGGGTGTGGGGTGGACAAGGCCAGGAGGATGAGGCAGCAGCTGGGAGGGTGGGGTGTCTGGTGCTGAGGCTGGGAGCAAGCACACAGGTGGGGGAAACTGGTCCCCGGTGTGGCAGGAAGCTGCACTGACAGCAGACCTCCTTTCCCTCAGCTTCCTGAGGGTTTGGGCGGGTTATGTTCTAGCTGAGGGTGGGGCTCCAGGCAGGTGAGCTGGCGTAACCTTCACCTTCCTCCCGCAGCCTCCACTCTGTACTCACCTAGAGCTGCTTGCTGCAGATGCCGCTGGGTGATTGCTTCCTTCAGGTGACCTGTCGGAGACACAAAGGAAACCCGCTAGTGAGTTCCCAGGGGGTGGGAGGAAGACGGCCTCAGGAGCATGGGGCAAGCTGAAAAGAAAGGCAGAGTGAGGGAGACAAAAGCAGGCGCAGCTTCCAAGAAGAGCCCTTCTCTGCCCGAATTTTGTTGGAAGAAGAGGCTGCAAAGGTTGGGGCCCTGGGACATCACTGCCAATTCACATTTCACCTTTGGAGCCAATCATTTTGGGGGTCAACTACTTAGCCTGTCACTGATAATCTTTGCGAGGGCTCTGATCTCTTACACGGGGAGTCAGGGTTTGATGTTATAATAACTTACAGGGCCAGTTTTAAATCCACTTAATTCTTTTAAGCTATATGAAATTGTGTCAGAAGAAAAAGATGGCAGTTTTGGTTAATCAACACCTTAAGATAAACACAACAGTTGACCATTTGGTATGAAGCACATATAATTCTAGGTTGTATTAATAAAAGTATAGTGTGCAGATCAAAGGAGGTGACAGCAGTCATCAGACCACAGTTGGTATTTGTTCTAGGAGCAACTCTTTATAAGGAACATTAGTAAGACAGAAACTATTTAGAAGATGGTAACTGGGATGGTGAGGGGTCTGAAACGATGCCAGATGAGAACTATCTGAGGTGACCCACGGCATTTGGATGGGGAGGAAAGTACTTGGAGGGAGAGGAGGCGTGGAGATAACTGCTGTCTTAGAAAATCTAAACATTGTCAAGGGGATGAGAAAACATTTGTTTTTGTCCGACTGCTGAGGGCAAAAGTCATGCTGACTGAAGGCAGACGTGGGCTCCATATGAGGAAGAAACAGCTCATCAAGAGGACTGTCTCAGCACGGACTAAGTGGTTTCAAAATGGACTAACCTGCTGGCTGAGCCTCTTCCTGCTCAGGCAGAGGCTGGGTGACCGCGCTGGGTGGTTGGCGTGAGAACGCCTGCCCTGGGCAAGGGTTGGGACAACAGGCCCGCAGGTTCCCTCCACCTCTAAAGCTCTAGGAGTCTGTGCCCGAGGGAGGGGAAGCCACAGCCCTGAGGCTTCTGTGCGAGGGCTCAGCACGCCAGTTAAAATGTCAGTCTGTCTACAGTGCCTGTCCCATTGGGAGATGTGGTCCGGCCGCTGGGGGACTCCACGGGAGCCTGGGAACCTCATCGCTCCCTTGTCTCATGTATTTCTTTCTTGACACAAAGTGCATTCGACCCCTCAGAGGCTGCGGCTGAACTGCAGTCAATGAAGCGGTCACAGGAGGCCTTGCCGCTCACTCACAGCTCTCGGGCACGCCTAGAACGTCATGACTGGGTCAGAGGTCATTCAGTTTAGCTTCCCACCACCTTTAGGAATGCCTTCTACAGAATGAAATGGCCACTTCCCCGCCCACTTGTGTGTGTCCCGGCTGTCCCACTGATGATGTTGCATAAGGAATTACTGAGGTGGCGTCCACACCTGCTTCCTTGTACTCTTAGACTCTGGCTGGTCAGTTGCCTGGAAGAGCAGAGAAAGGATCCTCTCTCGTCGGCAGTGAAGGCCCTCTACCCCTCAGGGTGCTAGAATTCCTCCACTCAGACGTGTCCTTTCTGGGTCCAACCAGCTCCTTCGCTCCCTCTCGGAGGCTGCTGTGCAGGTGGGCCCAGGCGTGCACTGTGCCAGTCTGCATCTTCACAGAGAGGAAGCCAGGGGCGTAGCAATGATTGCCCCCAATTCCCGGTGGGGAAGGTGGGTGCTGAGAGGGAGCTGGGGAAGTGGACACCCGGCCCAAGGATAAGCACTGGGAGGGCCCCGAGCCAACAGGAACATGGCCTGAACCGCAGGCCAGCCCCAGCCCCAGCCCCAGGTGGGACCTCCCCCTGCCCCCACCCAAGGGACACGACCATCACTGTCTTCATCAGCAGAGTGAAGAAGTTGGGGTGAGGGGTGCTGCTGGGCTGAGACTCCAGCTGAATCAATATCACTGACTTGAATTTTAAAGCACAGCACACACATCCTATATAATAAAAACCTAATATCCTAAGCGTCCAGTTGACCGGTCAGCCATTCATCCAATCAAAGCGTAATATGCTAATGATATGCTAAGGCCTCTCAACCGCTTGCTATGATGTGCACTGACCACCAGGGGGCAGATGCTCTGACCGGTAGGTTAGCTTGCTGATGGGGTCTGGCTGATCGGGACTGAGTGAGATAGGCTGGACACACCTTGGAGCCCTCCTGTGGTCCCTCCCCAGGTGGCCAACCTCCTACGTCCCTCCCCGGCCCCGACTGTGCACCAGTGGGGACTGTCTCACAGTCCAAGACCCCTTGGGGGATGTCGGAGAGCCGGTTTCAGCCCGATCCCACAAGGGGAGCGCCACTCAGCCAGAAGCTGGGCTCATGGCTGGTGAGTGCAGCGGCGGTGGTAGGAGTCTCTCCTGCCTCCATGGCAGTGCTAAGGATGTGTGACTGCCATCAGTTGGACATCCCCCTAGAGCTCCCGGACTGTGAGAGGGCACAGGTCAGGCTGAGGGATCCCCCCGCCCCCCCCCCCCATGCATGAATTTCATGCACTAGGTCTCTAGTTCTTCAAATAAAAGGCCACGGTGCTGGGACAACGGAGCACACACTTAGACTCATCTGTTTGCTTAGCGCAGGCTAGCAGGGCTTTCTCCTGCCCACAGTGGGGAGACCCAGTATCCCCGGGGCCAGGCCTGCTTCCTGGGACCTGGCCCAGGGGCCTGGCAGCAGGCGCCGCCCAGGAGCCTGGGACCCTCCTCCCAGTGACACTGCGGGTGACCTGCTCCTGTGGCGCCTCCTTGACCCCTGCCTTCCCCACCACTGGCCTCCCTGACCTGGGTCTCCCTGACGACATGCCCCGCCTCATGCACTGCCCCAGTGGGTGCTCAGCCTGGCCTGTCATGACCTCCAACTCCAGCTGGAATGACCGCTCCCTCGGCCGGACCCTGGGAAGCGCCTCTGGAAGACCGGGTCAAGGACCTCACAGCCCCAGCCTGGGAAGAGCTGCTCGTGTGAATAAAGACAGGATTTGGCCACCAGGATGGAAAGGTGTATAAACGCTATGGGCATCCTACCTGCTCACAGAGCAGTGAGCCATTCCTGGGGGACAGAAGGCCGTCTCGCTCCATATTGCTAACGGCACGTTTACAATGTGTTTACTGATGCTCTGTTTCGGCGAATTGGCTAACATCTCTCACCACGGGGCAATTTTTGTTTTTGAGATTTTCCCAAACAAGCTTCTAAAAATAGCCCGATGGCTGATACCTAACTGCATTTGCCAACAGGACCAGTCCTCATGTGGAGATAAGTCTGCAGTGGGCGGCATCTTACAGCTCCCCTGGTTTTGGCAGAGGGAGGAGCTGAGGGGGTGGGGGCTGCGGAATTCGCTCCGCATGCAGCTTGCTGTCATGAGCATGGTGATACATTTGCTGGTCTTGGCCTGGGTTCCTGGACCCGTCCCCTTCCCGAGGTATGGTAAAGAGATGAGGCGGAAACAGAACTCCGGGCCCGAGGCAGGAGGTGGTCTGGGAGGGAGGCCGGGGAGGCGAGCAGAGCTGGCTTGGAGAAGAGTGGTAATTGGTCATGTTGTCTCCAGTAATTGACAGCAGTCCCTGCCAGAAATTCATTCCCTTTCTTATTCACTAATTGTCAGGGTAGGGATGGCAGCAGCAGGTAATGGGGTCGGGTATCAGAGAATGCTGGTCTCTTATCCCTTGATCCTCCCAGGAATCTTGAGATATAGGAAATCAGGAACGATCACATATGATGGGGTGGGGGGGTCCCCCAGAGGAGATGCGCGACCTTAGGAGTAGCCACGCGCAGGGTGTGCGTTCCGCACGGCATTCGGCTTCTCTGTACCAGGTCGTGCGTGAGAAAAGTATTATCACCGTGCGGAGAAGCATTGCCACTTATTTTTCACATTGATGCTCAGTCTTCTGGGTCAAACAGTTTTCCTTAAGCTTCACACTGTATTTTGCATGCCTGCTAGTTTGGAATCAGTCACCGAGCCAAGCCGCTCAGCTGGTCCGGAGCGGGGCTGCTCGCTCACAGCCCCTGGTGGGGCTGTTGCAGGCTGTGGGAGCCTGTCTCTGCTGGACGCTCATCTGCTATAGGGTAAGCTCTCTGCTCCAAGGGCTGTAGAATGTAAATGCTCCTGTGCATGTAATGTAAATGCAACCGGTAGTAAATGCTCTCCTAGCTCAGGAAAGTTAGCATGCGGCAGGGGACGGCAAACAGGTGGCCGAGTGCTCTTCCTCCATAGCTGGACCCACGCTGACCCTGTTCCTTCATTGTGGACGGTTCCCTGTCATGCTGAGCCTGAGTTTGGCTGTTTTTTTGTTTTGTTGTTGTATTTTTGTTGATTTCAGAGGGGGAGGGAGATGGAGAGAGAGATAGAAACATCAATGATGAGAGAGAGTCACTGATTGGCTGCCTCCTACATGCCCCCCACTGGGAACCAAGACCACAACCTGGGCATGTGCCTCGACTGGAATCGAACCATGACCTCTTGGTTCATAGGTTGACGCTCAACCACTGAGCCACACTGGTCGGACTGAGTTTGGCTTTTTGACACAGCACTTTGGGCAGCTATAACCAGCCACTTAGGTTGGATTTGAGGAGAAGCCAACCTCTTTGTCATTTTGATTATAGTAGAAAGTTATTACAAATTTGTTGATAGACAAAATTCAGTTCAAATCCCAATTCTGCCAACTTCCTGGTTGGGCAGGTTACTTAACATCTCCAAGCCGCAATGTTATCATTTGAAAAAATGAGAATAATGCTATAACTGTGATACTATCTGCCTCACCGTCTCTCAGGAATCTTGGAGCATCAAGGGAGAGTGAACCTCCACAGCCGATACACCTCATGAGTTTTAGGTATTAAGGCACTTTCTGACATTGAAAAGATATTACATACATAAGATGACAGGTCCTGGTGGCTAAATGTCAAATCGACAGCAGAGATAAGCTTAGAGGAGGGAGAGGTGGGTAAGTGGCATCAGGAAAGGCATCATTACTGACAGTGAGCCTTGAGTAGATCCCCAAAGAGCAGATCTGTTAAGGTGGGCCTGGGAAAGGCATTCTGGCCACAGAAGGCTAGACTGTTGGGCAATACGAGGCCAGGGGCAAGGCTGGCTGGGGCAGGGCTGGGAAGGGGGCCTTGAATGGAAATGTAGGGCTGGGGGAGACAGAACCTATTTTTTTAAAAAAATAAGTTTTTATTTATTTCAGAGAGGAAGGGAGAGGGAGAGAGAGAGAGATAGAAACATCAATGATGAGAGAGAATCATTGATTGGCTGCCTCCTGCATACCCTCTATTGGGGCCTGAACCTGCAGCCTGGGTATGTGCCCTTGACTGGAATTGAACCTGGGACCCTTTAGTCTGCAGGCTGACGCTCTGTCCACTGAGCCAAACCAGCTAGGGCTAGACTGAATCTATTCATACTGGAGTCCAGAGTCCTAGGTAATGACTAAAAGCTCTGGTCAAATGGGTTCTTCTGTTCACCTCTATGGCTCACATGCCAGTAAAATCCACGTAGAATAAACATTGTAGTGGACTGGGGCGAGGGGAGGTACACAGACTACGTCTCCTGCCTGAGGGGCCCCGTTGAAAGGGAAGGTCTGGTTGGGGCCCTGAATTAGGTGTTGATGCAGCCGAGAGGGGGAAGCCAGTTTCTTTGTGCTAACAGAGGAGGCGGTGGTCACTGAAGGCTAGGCTTTCTCAAGGCTGCTTGAACGGCTACCTGTGAAAGCGACGGGCTTAGCCTAAACTGGATGCGTCACCTTGAGATGAATTGCCAACAAACTGTAAATCCTTCCACGCCTCTTCTCCTTGTTAATCTACCTTTCATCAGGTTTATTTAAACTTGCTTGAATCATTTGAATATCTATGGAGACAGGAACCACCTCTCTCCACAGTAGCTGTGGTGGGTAAAATAAAAAAAGGAGAGACTATCGAGAAAACATGGCTGGGTTAGATGACGGGACGTATTTCTGAAGCCTGGACATGAGACGGAGATGCAAGATGGCGGGTGGAGCCAGGCCTCAGCTCGCAAGGCTCGGGGTCCGGGGGCGGGAGGGTGACTAAAAGGGCACACGCGAGACGGGGGCTGAGACCTGGCCCAGAGTTTGAAGCTGCAGGTTGGGGTGAGACCCCCATCACCCAACCTGTGAGTGAAAGGGGACTGAGAAGAAAACTGCTGCCAGACGCCGCTTGGGGCTCTGGTGCACATCCCACGGCGCCCAGGAAGGGAGAGAGGGGCAAAGCCAGCCCCCTCCAGCTGGGAAGCACAGCTGCCCGTGACTCCGTGGCCAGGTCGGCCACAGCCCAGCACTGCCCTGGAGTGTCCCTCCAATGACCACTGTCCACCGCCACTTCCGGACGGGGGCCTGGAGGGTCTGTCAGGCGGAGGGGGGCGAGCACAAAGGGAGACACAGAGAAAGAAAGAAAATGTGTTTCATTAAAAATGGGCCTGCTCACCCAAATGCCAAACTATATGAAGAAATCTAATGCTAGAAAAGATAGCAAAATCAATAGCTGGAACACGAATTCGTTACAGATGAAAGCAATTTCCTGGACAGGCAGATCAAGACATTTATTGATGCAGAAGCTCAGAGGATGAATTAGTCCTGCTCTCCAGTCTACGGCACGGTCCCCAGCAGTCTGCACGCCTGCGTGTGCGCATTTCTATCCCCGCCTCGGCCCATCCCCTCCCGCCCCCCGTCCCTCCAATGGGCAGGCAGCCTAACTCCTGGACACACACACTTTTATTGTTTGCATTCTGACCGCCTGTGTTACAGTTTTTTATTGAGCTACAGTTCTCATTCTGTTTCTTACTTATCAGGCCTGCTTTTGACATCTACTCATTTTGCTTTGTGTGCATCTAATTCTCAGTGACTAACTGCGGCATACACCCCACAGTGTGCACCCCGACATTTGATGCCCCTTTCCTGAGGTTGGAAGAGCGGAATTGCCTCCCACTCCCAAACACAGGCAGCGCTGTGAGCACCATCCTGGAGGCGCAGTCTGACACGGCCGGAGGGGGCTGCTCTGCTGGGTGCAGCGGGCCTGGTACTTGATGTGAGGGCTGCTCGCCATGACGACGGGCCAGTCTGTACTTCCCAGACAGATGTGGAGGTAAGCGTGCTGAGAGTACTCAGAGACTAATAAAGGCGGGAGCTTTCTTTAAAAGAAACCATGCAACCAATCGGTGTCAAGAAAACAGTAAGTGGAAAGAAAGGAATTTTGAAATAAAAATTAGAGTGATGGAAACAAAACAAAAAAATCAATAGAAGGAACGAGGGAATAAACCACAGACTTGACATATTTTAAAGGCAAACCAGTGAATTGGAAGATAGTGTAGAAACACTCGTCCAAACACAGAAGAGAGAAACATGGGCAAGAGCCGCCAAAGCCGCGGGGAAGCTTCCGAGAGGGTTCCCGTCCGTCTAACTCGAGTTCCGGAAGAAGGAAGAGAGGGGCCGGGGAAGAAGGAAATGTGAAGAGACAGCAGCTGGGATTTTCCAAACGAAGAGAGCCGTCAGCCCCCGGATTGAGCGTGACTCCGAGTACCGAGCAGGATGGATGTCAATAAACCCGCCCCTGGACGCCTCACCGCAACCACAGGGCTTCAGGGAGGAGGGGCCGCCCCACCCGCCTCCAGGGGACCTGCCTGGGCACAACAGGCCCCCAAGGAGAAAGGCCCAGTGATGGGGATGGTCTCAGTGCCGAGCAAACACTTCAACAGGTGCCAGGAGACAATGGAGGGAAGTGCCGTCAACTTGAATTTGATAGTTTGTCAAACTGCCATTCACAGGTGAGGGTGCCATAAAGCCATGTTCTGTGATAAGAGGACCAAGCATATCCCACCCACAGAAGCCCCCTGCCCTAAGGAGACCTCAGCCGAGAGGCAGCCATGCACGAGGTCAGGTGCCTGGGCTCCGAGACAGGCCCCTGGCGGGCACGCCACTGAGCTACTTGCTCCGGGTGTGTTTGCAAGTGAAAAGTAGGGGTGATAACAGTGGCTGCTGTGAGGACTGCATCAGGTCACATGGGCACAGTGCCTGGAAGAGTGCCTGACACCAAGGGTAAAAATTATCATTGTGATCGATAAGATGAAAAATAAGCAGAGATAGGTGGGATAAGAGGGACAATGATGAGCATAAAGACAAATAAAATATTTAACTATTGACCATAAAAGCTCGTGTGTGTGTGTGTGTGTGTGTGTGTGTGTGTGTGTGTGTGTGAAACGTTAAGCAATCATGCCTGATGGAGATAAGGTGAGGGGACGTCCGATGGGGATTCACCGAGCTGCAGCCCTGGAAGTGGGTGCAGGGAGGACGCATCTGTATTAACTACGGACATGTCGTAATTACTTTTTAACTCAAGAAAATAAAAATACACCCAAATAGACAGAGGATCAGAAAAAAGATGGGGGGAGGGTTGCGGGGAAAAAATGGAAAAATTTTAACAATACAACAGAGCAGGGAAAGAGAGTAAAGGAAACAAAAGAGATGATGGGATAAAAGGGTGTAAATGATCCTGTTCTTGGTCAAACAAAGGCAAGAGCCTTACGTGTGTGTGTGTGTGTGTGTGTGTGTGTGTGTGTGCGTGTGGTTGTGCGTGCGCATGTATGAGTGAGTGTTCATGTGTACATGTGCATGCATGTGTGCACTTATGCATGATCTTATGAGCAGGGAGGTGATGGGAGTGGACAGCCACAGAGCTGTTACGATGGGTTACCTGATGGTGGGAGATGAATTGGATAGAAGAGGCAGTGCCAAGTCAGATGAGAAAAAAATCGTGCTTTAATAAGTGTGTCTGACTTACAGTTTATGTAAAAGTATATTTGCATATATTGATAAAAAGAAATAAAAAATTAAAAAGCCATTGCAATACCCTTCCTTGAGAGGGAAGTGAGGTGTTAGAGAGCATGTGAAAATTCTGCTGGGCACCTGCCACACGTGTGACGCATCCGCCCCGGGTGCTGACTGCAATGTTCATGACCCGTCTCAGCGACAGGGTTGGGCAGTGACTCGTCCCAGCTTATTTGTGGGAGCCCTGTCATTGCCCGGGAGCCTGCGGATTAAGGGGTGGCGGTGAGGATGGCGGGTCCGAGGGAGCCCACACCGCAGCCGTGAGCCCCTGGCCTGGGCGGGGAGTGTCTGAGAAGCCTTCGCCCTCCTTTGGGGCGAGGAAGACAGGTGCCTCCTGGGGTCCCCAAGGAGAAAGGCCCAGTGATGGGGATGGTCTCAGTGCCGAGCAAACACTTCAACGCGTTATCATCCCAAAATGACACTTCAATTGTCCAGAATCCAAGATTCTTCTTCCATTTAGGATGCCAAGCACCATATTTGGTAACGTTACTAAGTCACAGAGAGAGGAAAAAGCAGTTCATTCTTAAAGATAATAATTTGAAGAAAAACATTGTAACTTGACATGATTCCTCCCACGCCCCCTCAGGTTTCTCAAGAGCGCCCGCCACCCTCTCGCCGTCTTGCGGAGGAGGTGCGCCTCGTAATGGATGAGCGTTTCAACTCAGGCTGAAGCGGCAGACACAGTCTGGGCTTCCAGACCGCTCCCCTCTGATCACTGGGGCAGGGCATGGGGATCACACTTTGGGGGGTGCTCTCATTTATAAAAAATGATCCAATGATACCATGTCTGGGAGACCCGGTTTCTTCTTCTGTGGGATTTTCATTCTGGCTACCCAAGTAATCACCATAATCACCCAAGATTAGCGCATTCTGTCGGAAGCTTAGGCATTTGGCTCTGTCTATGCTTAATTAAGCTAAGGAGCTTATTAATATCACTATTCCAGCATGTGATAATAGTCTATAAACAGTTCAGAGAATTAAGCAAATAGGCTCATTTGTTAAAAGCTCACGCAAATGTGCGCGTAGGTAAGCACAGGAGAAATTTCAGTTCGGCTCCCAGCCTGCATTGTTCAGTACAAAACCCCTCGGGGAGCTGAGGGCTCCTGGCTGTGTGGGCGCCTGTCCAAGAGATGCTGCTTGAGATGCTTAGATGTTCTTATCTCAGCGAAGGAGGGACAGAGCCAGCTTCCAAGGCCTGCCCTGGAGGAGGAGCTGCAGACCACAGCCCTTCCTTCCGTTTGCAGATGTGGCTCTGGCTGGGGTGAGTGGCGGGCCCATGCAGCCTGGCCTTAGACCAGTGGTTCTCAACCTTGGCTGCACATTAGAATCACCTGGGAATCTTTTTAAAATCCTGATTTCTGGGCCTCGTCCTTCGGAAATTCTGTTTCTTTGTGATGGGGCGGGGCCACAACATTAGTAACAAAGAAACAGAATTTCCGGAGGATGAGGCCCAGAAATCAGGATTTTAAAAAGATTCCCAGATGATTGTAATGTGCAGCCAAGGTTGAGAACCACTGCCTTAGACTTTTACACTCAAGGCTCCTCTGTGCCAGTGAGGGTACGGTAGGTACATTCCACCTCTTCCCAAAGCCCCTCTCACTGAGGCTGGTTTGTACGGGCCCCTTAGTGACTGCGGAGGTGAGGGCACGGTTCTACTAAGGGCGTGAAATAAAATCCAAGCATGATGCTGTGTGATTTGGCAATAGACAGGGTGTCCCCAACAACGTATACGCACACTTTGAATCATTATAAAGGCAGTGTTTATTAAAATGCATTCATTTTCAACATTGAGGTATCAGCTGTTAAAGTGTGTATGCATGGTTGGGGACACCCTGTATATAATTTTTAGATGGGTTAAAACATGCAAACAGTGAGTTTTACATGGCTCCTTGATATAAATAATAAACTCTTCCCCCAAGACAAAGCTCGATTCTATTCATTTAAATCAGCTGGTGCTTTAAAAAAGTCAGCAGAGGGAAACGTGCCCGGGTAAGGCCCAGGGCCGGGCAAGCTGCCGGCCGGCCGGCCTGTGGTTAACAGTCGGTGTTCCTTGATGTGGGGGCTGCTCTCCAGCTGCCGGGGCTGGAGATGAGGAGAACGTGCCCACGGGGTTATAAATAGGAGACAAAATCAAATGGAAACGGTTTCAGCTGTCAGGTTCAAGTCATGTTTTATGTGCTGCATTGACTTGTTGCTCCTCTCGGGTGCAGTGGACCAGGCCCTCTGTCTAACCCACATGGGTTTCTGGGCTCTGTCCCTGCCGTCCCTTACTGTGGGGTGCTGGGGGGCAGGAGGCTGGTATGTATTAGCACAACTCAGGGGGGTCATCCGCAGAAGCCAAAGGGTGCCGAGTCCCAGGGAAGGAGCCAGTGGGGACCCTGGGGAGTCCCGGTGGGGGCGGGAAGCCAGGGGAGGGTGTCTGGCCTGTAGAGACCATGGAACTGCTGTGGCGGCTCCCTCAGGAGGAGGAGCCATGGACAGCGGCAGGAGAAGTAGCAGAGGGAGGCCTGGGCCTGGCAACGTGGGAAGCACATGGGCTTTGGGAGCAGGAGCCACCAACTACCTGTGACCTTGGGCTACTGAATCCCTCTGGGCTTCATTTCTTCCTTTAAATAGGATGATCACACCTTCAAGGCAAGGTTGCTGCGAGCATTAGAGAAATGTACATACGGCACCCAGCACAGGGCCTGGCCCATTGCAGGTGCGCAGTAAGCAGGGTAGTAATGGTGGTGGAGCAGTGAGAGTAATTACCATGGCAGGGGAGGGGGGTTGCAATACAGATAATCATACAGAAGGAGGCAAACCCACTGCAATCGTTTCTAAGGCCTTGGTTATGGTCAAATATGATAAGACATTGGCATTCACACCTCCTCTTTTCTGAAGACATCCCTAAGTCCTAAGCTAACAAGTTATCTAGGGCCCAGTGGACTAAACAGAGGTGCCTCTACTCCTGCCCCGCCCCCCCCCCCCCCCATGAGAACAGTCACTTGTCCGTGCAATAGTCACAGCGCAGGGCTTCCCAAAGCAAAGCTTTGGCCTTTCGGCAGCCCTTGGCTCCAACCACAACCTTTTCTGATGCGGGGCCCCCTCCTCAGCCTCTGCCTTCCACCCACTCACTCAGCCTCAAATTCACTGCTACTTTCATTGGCACCAGGATCTTCCCGATTCCCTAACATAGTCAAATAGGATGGATTTCGGAATTGGAAGTAAATGCCTTTTTCATAAGCTTGCTTGAAATCTACACTAATAAAAGATGAACATGCAAATTGACTGTACCTTCGCTATGCCTTAAGCCATGCCCAACAGCCAATCGGAGCGACTATATGCAAATTAACCCAAACAAGATGGTGGCCAGCAACCACAGAGCTGAAGCGAGCAGGAGGCTTGGTTGCTCCAGTGATGGAGGAAGCCAAGTTTCCCGGCCAGCTCTGAGCTCCACTGAAGGCAACAAAGTTTCAATTATAGAAGGTAAATAAATCCCAGAATAAAAAAAAAAGTAAAAAAGGAGAGGCTGGGAGCTTCCATCACCAGGGGGGCTTGGCTAGCCTGGAAACAGCCATCAGCCCCTCACCCAGGCTGGCCAAACCGCCATGGGGTGAGGATCCCCACGGGGGGAGGGAGGGTCTTGACCAGCCTGCAAACAGCCATCAGCCCCTCACCCAGCTGGCCAGAGACCCCAGTGGGGACCCCCACCCTGAAGGGGGTGTGACCAGCTATAAACAGGCATCAGCCCCTTGCCCAGGCTGGCCAGGCACCCCAGTGGGCCCCCCACCCTGATCTGGGACACCCTTCAGGGCAAACCAGCCGGCCCCCACCCATGCACCAGGCCTCTATCGTATATAATAAAAGGGTAATATGCAAACTGACCCTAATAGCAGAAAGACTGGGAATGACTGGTCACTATGACACACACTGACCACCAGGGGGCAGACGCTCAATGCAGGAGCTGCCCCCTGGTGGTCAGTGCGCTCCCACAGGGGGAGCTCTGCTCAGCCACAAGCCAGCCTGATGGCTGCCAGTACAGCGGTGGTGGTAGGAGCCTCTCCTGCCTCCTCAGCAGCGCTAAGGATGTCCGACTGCAGCTTAGGCCTGCTCCCCGCTGGCAAGTGGACATCCCCCGAGGGCTCCTGGGCTGCCAGAGTGATGTCTGACTGCCAGCTTAGGCCCAATTCCCCAGGGAGCGGGCCTAAACCAGCAGGTGGTCATCCCCCAAGGGGTCCCAGACTGCGAGAGGGAACAGGCCAGGCTGAGGGACCCCCCCAAGTGCACAAATTTTTGTGCACTGGGCCTCTAGTGTTGGTATAATAGTCATGTTTTCAGAGCCGGGGATGATTCCTACCCTCATCCTTCATTTTTTTTTTCTTCCAGAAAATAGCACCAGGACTCTTTCCACTGTTGTTTCTGTTGTGGCCAAACCTCATCTCAGGGGCTAGGGGCAGCAGGAGGGAAGCAGGCGCGGGCTTGCTGACGGCTCGGAGGGTGAGTTTCAGGGACCATGAGTTTCAGAGAGAACAGGGTCCCCTCCCTGAGCTCGACCTTTGCCCACGTGAAATGCTAGTGTATGTGGCTCTGTTTCTGTACAGACTTCAGGCCCAGCGGGTGGGAGCTGGCCATTTTGGGGTAAATGGAGAATAAGGGAATCCAGGAGTTAGGACTAGAATAAGGAGGCAAAACAGGTAGCCAAACCAGAGGGCAGGTTTTCGCGATGAAGGTTTGGGAGACATGAAGGGAGTGAGTACACACTTCTCCATTCATCAGAGGGCGGTGCTGGGCGGGGCCCGAACAGGCAGGGCGGGGCCGACCGCACAGGTTTTGGTACTGAGGCCCTGAGGCAATGAGTCCCAGGGATGACAGCAGGCAGGCAGTCAGCCCTCAGAGAAGAAACAAACACAGAGGAGGAATTGCCCTGATATGCAAAGATAAAAATAATTTACAAGCTTCACGTTGAAACTTTAGGGGAAAGCGATCCTGAAAAGCTTGCAGTGTCTAAGGGATGGCAAATGGAAGTTAAATATACATAATCCTGTGTGACAAATTGAAGATGAATTAGATGTTATTGTATGTCCTTTAGTGTTTTGTTTTGGTGCATATGAAGTATTTGTAGGGTCTTTCATAGATTTACTTGCAAATGCAATCTTTTTTTTCTTTTTCACATAAAGTCTTAGTTTTTAGTTACAGATTTTCCTATCAGAGGGATGCTCAGGTCCCCTGTGGCTGGGGGTGGATGGACAACTGCACTCTGTCAATTAGGAGATGTGACAGTGGTGTCTCAGGGCACAGCGACTGTGGAGAATTCTCATTTCAGCACTGGCTGCTTTCCGTTCAGCTCATGGACTAACTGGCCATGGGCTGCTCTGGGGTCTGACAGGTGCCAGAGGAGAGCAGACGCCACTCTTTGAACTTGGGAAGATGAAAAGTTTCATAATTAGGAGCAGTTTCCGCCTTCCATGGGAGAGTCTGGATATTATCTCTGAGGCAAACACAGTTCTGTTTGAGATACTTTGATAATTCAATGAACCATTTGAGGTCTGTAGGTGGAAGGTTAAGCTCGACCATTCTTTGGGAAGCTCTGAAAATGAACATGACCCAAATGCAGGTGCTTCAGGCTAAGAGTTAGGTGCTCTGGGTTCAGAAACACAGACCGGGTATTTTTTTTTAGCAGAACCATGTTCTGCACAAAGGAGAATGCTCCCTGCTCTAAACCTGCAGGTAGATTGTCCTTTGCCTAAAGAGCAGTGTTTATGGGTCGACTTGGCTGAGGTATGGTGTCCAGATGTTTGGCCAAACACCAGTGTAGATGCTGCTTTTAGATGTGATGAACACTGACGCCAGTAGACTTTGAGTAAAGCAGGAGGCCCTCCATAAGGTGGATGGCCCTCATCCAACCAGATGAAGACCTAAGAGAAAAAAGACCCAGGTCTCCTGAGGAGGAAGAAACTCCAGATTACCTTGGGACTCGAGCTGCAATATCTATTCCTCCCTGGCCTTCAGCTCGCAGACTTGTCCTGCAGAATTTGAACTTGCCAACCTCTATGATCACATGAGGGAATTCCTTAAAATAAATCTCTCCTCTCTCTGTCCCTGTCTACACACACACACACACACACACACACACACACACACACACACACACATATCCTATGGGTTCTGTTTCTCTGGGAAACATGACTAATACAGATGGCGGGTGTGTGCTCTTGTCCAAGCACTTGCTCTAGCACTTGCAGGGGAGAGGACAGACCCCGGTGAGATGGACACGCAGGCCTTCATCTTGTCCGCACCTTGCACGTGAATGGAGGGTCCCACTCAGGTGCTGTGTCATGCTCATGGTAGCAGGGAAAAGCACGACTGGTATTTAGTGGGCTGCGCCCAGTCCTGCGCGGTTAAGAATGGCTCTTCTCAACAGGCCAGGGAGTCCCCATTGAGAAACATGACATTTGATGAAAGGTAAGGCGAGGGGCTGGTCACTGAGTGCAGCCCACTTGGGTCAGTGACTTGCTTGTGCCATTTAAGACTGCATAGCCCAGAGTTTGGACAAAGTGCTCCAAACTCTTTGGCTGTGAGTCCCGACAGTGCCCTGGAGGGAGTGACTGTGTGAAGAGGCAGTTGGTCCTGGAGGCCAAAGCAGGTGGCTGCTTGAAGCGCCTGCTGAGGGGACATGGAGGCCACCGAGAAAGAGGCCCCAGAGCCGCTGGGTCAAGCCCTCCAAGAGCCCCACTTCCAGACTGGTTTTAACCTCCTTTCCCAGGAGCGTTTCCATCAGCCCCAAGCCCCCGGTAAAGTCTTGTAAGAGTTGGCTTGGCCTCGTTGGATGCGGCAGCCAGGGAAGCAGGGCCCAAGGCTGGACCCGCGGCCCAACACTGCCCGCATCAGAGGACAGCGAGCCCAGAGAACAGCCCCCCAGAAGGAGGCGAGGGAGGCAGGGAGGACCCCCAGGGGCACACAGCAGAGCACTCAAGCGGTCATCCTTGGAGACCCTCTCAGGAACGGTCTGGGACTATTTTTGAGATGAGTGGATGGATTTTTAGCAGTAACACCAGTAGGGACTTGGGCCATCGTAATTTGGGAATAAAAAGGAGGCGCGCCCCTGCCTGGCTGTCACAGGCTGGCGGGGCCTAGGTTGCCGAGACTCAGTGGGAGAAGTTTCCGAGGTGCTGCTCCTACCCCAGGAACAAGAACGGGCAGCAGAGCGGGCGGGGGCAGGGCGAGAAGGCCGCGCACTCTGGAACAGGACAGCATTCCTTCAGACACGGCCTGGGCGCTCATATTCCTAACTGATGCCAATCTGAGCTACAAACTGCTGAAGACATGAAATCTGGTTAAATTTGTTCTTTTTCACCCTTCTTAAAATATCAAAAGCTAATATTTTGCAGACAGCTCTGTGCTGGCCACAGTGGCCAGGCCTCGTGGGGTCCAAAGTAAACACACCTGATCTAGATTCGGTCAGCATCGGGGGGTCCAAGAAGCGGCCAAGGAATGAACAGAGGAATCCAAAGACTGTTCCCTGTTGCGAAAGGCCTCGGCGGAAAACAACTCTTGCTTGGGAGGACTCGTGTGTGCGTGTGGCAAGAGGGGCCGGGGTGATGGGGGCACGTTAATGAATCCGTGCAGGTTCGTTCACAAGGATCTTGTTGCTGACCAGCCACTGGAAGCAGACCCGCCCCCTGCTTCATGGTGATGAATATTTATACTCTTTTCTCTTCAGAGTCAGTTCCAGTGATGGGTGAAGACGTGTGACGTGTGGTTTCTGGAGAGAACTTCGCTCGGGGGCCTTTGGGATGTTGTCTGCTGGAGACGATCCGCGCGAGGTAATGATTTTCTGTACCACAGAACTGCAGAAATCTGCTGCCCTGGATTACGTGTCAGCGGACTAATGCCAATGAGCCTTTGTGGGTTGTTATTTTAGCAGCGAGGAGGCGTTTAGTGGAATTGGTGGTTTTTACCTGAGTCTTAGGAAATCACCAACTATGTTAATACAAGGGATGAATGACGGGTGAGCTAAGATCTTGCATAAACAGCAAGAAAAGAACAACTAATTGTCTGGATGGCCAACACAGCATCCTGAATTCCTAACTGTGTGACATTATCAGGATGGACAGCGACTTTTGGAGGCTGCTCAAGAGCCAGAGGCCTTCCAGCAGGTTCTAACTCACTTCAGTTGGCTCAGACCCTACCCCAGTGATCGAGGCCCAGGCCCTGTCGTCATGTCTGAGCTATGATGGCCCGCTACCTTTCTCAGGGTGGTTCTCCCAGGAACAGACCCTAGTACAAGTGGTTCCTTTGAATAAACTGGTAAGAAAGTGGAGGTGTGATTCAGGAAAGGAAAGCAGCTACATGGGCAAGAGGAGCTCAGTCCCATTGGGGGGGACAGGGTAGAACACATACCTCTGAGTTATCCATCCCGGGGGTGAGGGTGGTGGGTTTGTGAACACCAACTTCCAACAGTGGTTGGTTGAGGCCTCTTGGGGCGCGTTAATTCCCTAGCACTGGCTTGTCCCCGGCGCATCTCTCAGGAAGAGTGAAGGTGCTGGCAGATGGAGTGGCGCTAGCGTGCTCACACATGGTACGAAGAGGGGTGTGAGTGGAGTCTGACAGCATCTGCTGTTCATCCTCCTTGTTTGAAAGGATTACTACCTCTTCAGTTAATATAGTCTCTTACAAACACAAATAATTCTCTGGCAACCCACTCAGCAAAGAGAGAGGCAGAGGAAATGGAATATTCTAGCCAGTCCACCGCCTGATTTCGTACCGGCATGGCTGGCATTTTGAGGACCAGGTTTATTGTCCAGTGGATGAGAATGACTACAGTAGCTCCTAATTTCCCACTGACCACATTTTAATAGCAAAACACATTGCCCAGACCTTGGCTCATATTCTACAGGCTGGGGTGAGCTACTCTTTCTTGCTGTGTCACCTTCCCTTTTGGGGTGACCCCTTGGAAATGAAGCTCTGATGTTAGAAGCTCCTTAAGTCTCTTTCATGAAGATCAGCTTTCCCTTGGTGCAGTGGGAAGTGACGATGTGTTGCTATGATGGCAAATGCCACTTGGACCAACCCTGGCAGAGGTAGACTCCACCTGGGGCATGAGGGACTCAAGCCATTCCTAGAACCATCCAAACAGTGCATCCTCCTTAGCCGGGTCGTTCTGCCTGCTCCTCACTGTGCTGTGCCAGGCACATCCTGCAGCCATTTAGGAAGTCAGGGAAAGGCAGCCCTGGCCAGGGGGAGCTTGATGAGATACTGCTGTGAGGAGAGAGACTAAAAAATAAGCAAATAGTCTAAAGAGGGACGGAGATCAGGATATTTCCCGAGGCATGTTTAAGAAACCCACAGATTTTGCTGAGTTGACCATACAAGGGGAGATTATATAGAGATAATCATCTCTGATAACACGTCTCCAAATCTGTCCCAGTGGAGCTAGACTTGCAGAAGTCTCTCTCAAATTATTTCTTTGATTCGTCCTTCCCCTCAAGATGCCAGCTCATTTGTCTTCTTTCCCTTAATTCTAACCCCCTAAACTACCTTCTCTGCTTATCCAAATCCCACAAAATCTACAACACATTACTTTTGGCTTTAGCGCTCCCCCCCCCCCCCCCGCACCCCTCACATCTACTAAGTCTACCCAGAGCCCTCAGATTCTACCCTCACATAACAGTCAACTGACACATTCATTTAAAAAAAATATTTTTTCCTTTGTTGTTCAGATGAGATACTTGCTCTTGTTCTCTATGGTCACTGACTCTTCCCTTTGGCATCTTCATTCTTCTCGTGAGTCCATTTGCTATTTTATTTTATTCTTTGGTTTTGGTTTTTCATTTGGTTCTTCTTTACATTATTGATATTTTGATATTTTCTACCTTTCAGTTTATTTCAGGAGGATCTTTCTTAATTCTCAAAGCATAGTTTTAGGAGCTGATTTGTTTGTCTGACAACTGTAACCCTGAATCATGTAGGGGCTGGAATCTCCTGATTGTCTTTCCCTTTGTGGGTTGAGATTTTCTTGGTTCTTCTTATATGACACATAATTTTGGGTCACATCCTGAACATTTTCAGGGTCTTGTTTAAATTCTAAGACTACTTATTTTGATTTGTTTATTTCAGCAGACAGTCAATCTGCTTAGGTTCCGGTCACAAATTCCAATAAGCCTTCTGTGGGCTCTGACTCCATGTCAGCTCTGTTCTCAGAGGCTTTGCAGTGCTATTCACCTCCATCCCCCGTGTGTGCTGTCCCGTGGCCGGCACGGGACCTGGGTGCTAGTCTACCTGTAGCAGGATTGCCCAATTCTTTGGTATGCTCTCTAGATCCATGTCTGCTCATTTTGAAAGTGAGCACAGGAGTTTATGTAAACAGCTTTATGGAATCATTGTCTTGATTTCCTCCCTCTCTGTGATCTACCCGACACATATGACCCTAAAGCCCCACTCCTAGGCTCCTCCATCCTGCCATGTAATTCCCATGACTATGTCTGCATCTGGGGCCAAGTGGTGGGAGGACAGAGAGGAAAAGCAGTGAGGAGTCTGCCCATTTTTCAGTACCACAGCCCCTCCGGTGAGAATGGAGGGATCTCCTCCATCAGAGTTCCAGACTTCTGTTTGGTGGCTGCAGCTTGTCACTGCTGTCGGAAGGTTTCCCAGGGGTCCCAACCTGGTGGGACTTTGAATTCCTGTCTCCTTCCTGAAGCCGCTGCTACCGATCGCTCTCTGGGTTCTCATTTGCTGTCCATGTGCTTCTAGTTGTCTTCCGGAGGAGAGACAAGATGGAGTGTGATGACTCCACTTTGCCCAGAACTGGAATGTGTCCATCTCACTGGCTGTGTGCACAGTCAGGGCTGAAAAGTTACGTCCGTAATATTTGCTTTATTTCCCTTTCTCACCAGCAGGCAGACTCAACCTCTGTCCTTCACCCAGCCCACGGGCCGATTCTATTTGAACTTGATCCCTCGTCAAACCTCAACATCTGTGCCCCCGTGGTCCTGCTGAGCAGCTGGTTCTCAAACACCGCGTCCCTCCATGGCCTCTCCTGCCTCGAGAGCGATGCGGACCCGCCCACACCCAGTTCACACAACAGACGTTCCACAGCCCGAGCCTGGTGATGCACGGCAGTACTTTTGCTCATGTGATCACACGTCCTAAATGGTGTGATCATAAGCCATGTTCATTAGGCCCAAGAACAAGAAAGGACAGGGTGTTACCAGTATTAGCTAGTAGTAATCCAATGAATGTAATAGGACAAGAAAAACCCCCACTAAGTGTCAATACCAGAAGAAGATTTTTCTTTTGTGATGAATATAACTGTATTTCTAGAAAACTCAAGAAACTAGAGCAAGAAAAAAGACCATTAAAATTAAAAAGAGAACTTGGTAAGATAACTTTGTACAAGGAAAAAAATATTTTAATACTTATTTATTGATTTCAGAGAGGAAGGGAGAGGGAGAGAGAGAAACATCAATGATGAGAGAGAATCATTGATCGGCTGCCTCCTGTACGCCCTTCCCTGGGGATCAAGTCTGCAACCTGGACATATGACCTGATTGGGAATCAAACCATGACCTCCTGGTTCATAGGTGGATGCTCAACCACTGAGCCACACCAGCCGAGCAGGAAAATATTTTTTAAAAATCATTTTTTTTTTCTATCTCAGGAAGTAGAAAAATATTCCATTCACAAAAGCAGCAAAAATTATAATACACTTAGGAAGAAATCCTACTCCTAGGACTCTATTCCAAGGACTGGCAAATTGGGGCTGGCAGGCCATTCTGTCCTGCGGTCTGTTTTTGTATGGCTCTGGACTGTGAGCTAAGAATGGTTTTTACATCTTTATAGGGTTGTAAAGGAAGAAGAAGGACATGCAACTAAGGCCGTTTAAAGCCCACAAAGCCTAAAATATTTACTATCTGGTCCTTTAGAGAAAGAGTTTCCATAGAAGTAAAAGCACCAGTATATAAAAATATATGTGCATGGGTGTTTAGTGCAGCATGTTTTATATGGCAGAAAAATGGAAATAAAGTAAATACTGTCAACTAGAAAATAATAGAAAATATTGTGATAAAACCATTCTGTAGACTATCATGGACACAAAATCCTGGATGCAGTGTAAATATATATATATATATATATATATATATATATATATATATATATACACATATACATACACACACACACACACACACACACATATATATAAAATATGATTATTTTCACCTCTCTCCTTTTTAAAACAAGCCACTCAATCTCCCATATAAGTATGTGAATGTTAATATCATTATATCGACATGGGGAAAGAATTTTTGAATGCTAGATTAAGAGGCATGAAATTTTTGTTTGGCGATGAGTGAACAAACCTCAGAGGTTTCTGAGTGGGAGTGCGGGGATGTTAATCTTTATAAAGTAATCCTTACTACTTATTACCCAGAATTCTAACGTACAGGTGGCCAACGTCCTATAGGCAGACTGCTGCCAAATGCGCTTTTTCCCTCCCCACCAAATCCTTCTGTTCAGTGGATTTCTCTTGTTTGGGATCGGCATTCTTGGGTTCTTCTGCAGCATTTGAAGAGCTTTGTGGCTTTGGCAGCACCTTGAGTCAAAGCTGACTCTGAACTCCCTCCTCTGAAATCCACCCTCTCCTTCCAGGGCAATAGCAGGAAGGTATTGCCACCACTGTCTTCTTGAGACCACCTAGGGAGTCACCACCACACCCTGGTTAGCTGCTGTTAGGGCAAAGGCACCCCCGATTCAGCTCTGCCCCTGAGGATACAGCATCTGGCCTCCTAGGGTTGGACCCCTTTTTACATTAGATGTCACCTCTGTTCTGGGAGTTTGTTTTGGTTGTTTCTTGGGGCTGAGGTAAAGCTAAATTCTCACGATTCCTCTTCATGGCACCCCCGTCCCCTATTTTTATAGGAATACATTGTTTCATAACCTTAAACATCAACCTGGTCTTGCTTTAGATGATTGATGCAGACGATTAATAAACTTTATATTTCTGATGTTCCTTGTCTGTTAAATTAGGTACATCACCCATTTTCTGTAGTCGTTCCTTAGTTAGTTACTTTTGTCTTCCAACAGAAGGGAGTGTCCTCAAGGACCCTAGTATTTGCTAATGAGTTGCTAGACACTACATCCCAATGATTTATTAGGTTTTCTAGACCTCAAAATCATCTCAACATGTGTTAATGAGTTTTGCAAAACACAATTAAAATTTAAAAATATTCAGGCATCATTAAAGATGTCTTCAATAAAGATTAAATGAATAAAATCAGTCTTTACCTCATCACAAAGCTCACATTTTCAGCAGTAAAATCAGGAGACTTCTACTTGTTGTCTGGTAGAAGATTTAAGCATCTGTATGCAGGAGTCATTTATTCATCGAGTGGCTATAGGACAGCTGCCCTGGAGTCACCATGCCCAGTCCTGACCCACATCTGTTGTAGTGAGATCTCTGTATGTGACCGAGGCTTCCTTGGATATTTTCCTTGGGGCAGGGTTATGGTGAGGCATGACTCCTAATAACAATTTCAAAAACAAAGAGCAGACAATCCGATCTTATGTAACTCAACTTTTAAAAATTAGAGAAAAGCAACTTCCTTAGGATTCTTCTAAAAATCTTGAGAGTAAATGAAAACAAGTGACAGACCGGAAGACAACACCTGCTACATATTCCAAGACAAAGGCCAATATCCAGGGGACAGAGGAATTCCTCCAAAGCGTAAGAGAAAGTCAACTAACCAACGGACAAAGCCTGCGAGACACTCAATTCCTCTAGCCGCCAGGGAAATGCAAAATAAGACAATAACGAAATACTATTTTCTTTTTTTACTCTCCAACTGGCAAAACCTAAAATGACTGATATTATTATGTCTGAGCAAGGATGCAGGGGAACAGGTGCCGTCACACACTGATGGGAATACACACGAATAAAACGTTTGGGAAGGGAACCGGGGCGTGCGCATAAAAATTAAAAACATACATCGACTGCAGTTTTCCCCAGTTCTACTTCTAGGCATCTATCTCAAAGAAACACTCTTTGTAGACAAAAATGCTTGCATTGTTTGTGGTAGAAAAAAATTGGGGAAAAATGAAGTGTCTGTTACAAGAGAGTAATTAAATAAATCATGGTTTATTCATACTTAAAAATAGCCCCACTAAAAGTGGTGAGTGATAGACCCATAATCACTGTTAAAGGAAAAAAGCAAAGTGCAGAATAACATGTACATTATGGTCCCATTTATGCAACACACACAAGGCATCTTTGTACATGTCTGCTTCCTGTCTATCATTTATGTAAGTATGCATGCATGTATGTAGGCATGCATGCATCTATCATCTATAGGTCAATCATCTATCTATCCATCTACAAAGGCACAGAAGGGGTGGAAGGACATGCACTGAATTGTGGGGAGTGGTTACTCCCCTCTAGAGAGCGGCCGTGGTTGGTACTGGGGGAGAGGGGATGAAGAGGGGCTCTTACATTTTGATATGTATATAAGGTAGCGTTTGAACATTCTACAGAGGTATACACACATGAATCACTTGAACAATTAACAAGAGACAAAAACTAACCCTTCACTGACTCCATAACTTTCTAAACTCCAGACCAGGGGGGACCCTAGGAAGATGGGCTTGCCTTTCCTGGACTGACTTAGCCCTGGCCCACCTCCCAGTCAGCTCTCTGCCTCTTCCCTTTGTCATTTCACTGGGAGTAAAGGTGGGAAAAGGCTTCCTACACTGGCTCCCATTCCTTCTTTTTAGCATCAGCTTGAACTCAGTGAGGGCATGTGAGTTTCCCGGGTACAACAGGGGCCGAATATCTCCTTCTAAGCTGGGCTGTGGATTGTCCTGCCACCTGAGGGCACTGACCTGGGAGCCCATCAGAAACTGGGCTCCAGTTGTGGCTCTACCCCTTAGGAGCTCGGTATTACTGGGCTTGTTTACGAACTCCCCCAGGCCTCAGCTTCTTCATGTTTCATCAGAGGATAACGGCAGCACCTCTCCCAAAGCTAGCCATTATTCTCATTATGGTGGCGACTCGACCTCTTGGACACTTGAGGTCCAAAATCTCCCGTCGACACGTGACGGCTGACCTCGAGCTCCTCTGTTCCCTCCCAGTCCTTGCAGGCCACCCAGCTCTGTCCAAACACTGATTGCAGGCTTCAGGGGTCTCCGTAGCATTCCTGCCCCGGGCCACCCTGTCAGCCTCGCTTGGGAAGCTGCCCAGATTCCTGCTCTTATTATCCTCCCACCCAAGCTGCCTGCGCTGGGCTTTTGTCCATGAGGTGCCTGATGAACGATGCAGCCTGGATGTGCTTGGAGCGTCCTGCCCTTTCGATATGCCCCAGAGCAGGCAGGCACCTCGGGAAGGGAGCACAGGGGCCCGTGGGGGGACACATGTGTCTGCCCGAGGCTTCGATCTCTCCTCTGAGGTCCGTGCTTTAACCAGCTCATTGGCCATGGGGCTGCACAGTGTACTTCCAGGCTCGCCGAAGGAAGCGGTGGTGCAGACTGCGCCTTACAGGGGCTGGTCCGCGGGGTCATGCTACTACATGAAACCAACACCAAGCCGAGGCCACCTTCACCCTGAGCAGAATGGCCACGTGGGGAGAGAGACTCCCACCCAGTGTGCTCTGGGATTGAACACTCTGGGCGGTCGGTCTTCAGCAAGGGACACATCTGTGTTCTCAGGGTGGTCAGCAGTAGAAGCAGCAAAGCCTCTGGTGTTTCCAGCATCACCGACAGAGCCCCCCCCCGCTCCCCCTTCTACCGCATCCGCGGCTACTCATTCCCCCTTTCAATCAACGTATGATGATGAAGTAACTTGTTCTCCTTAGAAGTGAAACAACGTGATGGGAACTACCTCCCCCTTCTGAGCCTGGAGGGGCCCCCACTCAGACACAGGCCTGCCTCTCCCAGCCCTGAGCTGCCTGCTCGCCATACAAGTCGGCGCTTTTCTGCAAGTTATTCTGGTGTCTGATGAGAACAGCTCTGGCAAGTTACTTCTGAAATACCCGCATGACACTTGCCACAGATGTACGTTACTCTGACGATGAGATTAGAAAGCATCAGCTGCCTTCGGGAAACCTACAACGACTCTCCGAGGAGGGGAAGGCGTTTTATTTTAAGGCATTTCATTAGACGAAATGGGTGTTGGGAAAATTGGTTCTTTGCAAGAGATTCAACTTAGAACCTCAGGTTATGCCATATTCCTCAATAAATCCTAAATAAGTCCACTGTGAAAAATAGAATAATAAAAAGAAAACTATAAGAAAATTTAGGAAATCATTAAATAGGTAGGGGGCTATGAACAACCCATCGTTATTATTGTGACAATAACACGTACGAAAGCAATGGAGAAAGTCATAAGAGAAAATATTAATGGATTTGACAATATCAAAAATAATAGAAGAAAACGCTGCATATTACAAGGCACTTTACAAAGACTAGTTGGTGAGACAGAGGGGCAATGGCCAGGTGCTTTCACGAGAACTTGGGAAGAAAGAAGCTGATGTCACCTTATGAGAGCTGAACTGACAA
This sequence comes from Myotis daubentonii, assembly GCF_963259705.1. Taxonomy (NCBI): domain Eukaryota; kingdom Metazoa; phylum Chordata; class Mammalia; order Chiroptera; family Vespertilionidae; genus Myotis; species Myotis daubentonii. The sequence continues at coordinate 89,433,116 of NC_081845.1, read as the reverse complement.
AAACCTTTGTGCAGCTCTCCATGAGATAAAACCAAGAGGATGCAAGATGTCCGTCACTGGGCCCGCCCTCCCCATCTGCTTTAGGAAAGAGAAACCCCTCCTGCCACACTCTCTGCTGCCACTTTCCGAAACACAGGGCCTTTCTTCCTCCCTGGCCACAGCGTCTGGGCCAGAGGCTGGTTTCTGACCAAAACTGCACATCCTTAGGCAGCTGTTGTCTTTAAGGCCTAAAAAAGATCAGCTGGGTCAGTCAGGTTCTCTTTCTCACAACACTGAGCTAAGAAATAACTAGCTTGATAGCCTGGGGGACAGAACATTTGAAGGTGCTTTCAGGTTCCAGTCGGGGTCAGAGCAGGCTCTGAGCAAGCGTGGCCTGTGGTCAGCAGGGCTGTGGTCAGCAGGGCTGGCAGGCTGCAGGGCAGACGATGTGCCGAGGTAGCCCGAGGCCCTGAGGGAGGCGTGGGTGATTGTCGGGCTCTGGAGCCACCCTGGTTCCTGATGGCCCCCCCCCCCCCAACCAGGTGCTGGCTCCCATTCCAGCTTGGAGGGGGTCTCCGATCTTATTATTGTATCTTGATGAGGTTAACACCATCACCACACATGCATCCTGGGTCTGAGCTGGCTCACTGGGTCTCTATTTCTAATAATCAGAAGATTACCAAACTAAAAGTAATTGTTTCTGTCACCCAAAACACTATCAACATGACGTGGTTCATTTTGAGGGGATATATATGGAGTTTAGTAGGTAGAAGCCTAATATAAGTGTCATTTTGTCTTTTCTGGAGAAAGGGGTATTGTGCACGGAGGGGGCTGGTCTGCCTGGAAGCTGACTATGATTGCTGTAGGTGTGCTGCAGTGGGCAGTGGGCGCCTGGTGAGCTTCCACCGTGACCTTGAGAATCCAGCTCTCAAAACCCTTTACTTTGTTTTGATTCCCATTGTGCTTGGACATGTCTACTTACTAACCTTCCAATGACTAATCCACTTTGTTCCTTGGGTGCCCTGGATGGAGGCGGTGTAAGAGTTTCTGTCTATAAAAGAGCCTCCTCCGTGGTCTATTTAAAAACTGCCTCTCTGGTTTATAGTGAGTTGACTGACATGCATCAGTCTTTCGGAATCCAGCCAGCCAAGGCCAGATCCCGGATCCTGTTCATTCATTAAGTTAAAACCATGCTGTCGGGACGCTTGGGAGGCAGCCATCCATCTTTCCGTGCTGACATTCCAACCAAGTCTAGCTTCCTTCCTGTATACATGACAATTATTAGTGTTACCCATTGTCAAGTTAATATACTCTACAGCCTCAGCTTGCTCAAATCATTTTTTTTTGATCCCCAAGATGACAGCAATGCACTCAATTAATTCCATGAAGACAGTCATACTGGCATGGCTGCCTTTCAGATAACTATATGTCTTGGAATTTCAACCTTCCGAATTGTTACAGAAGGGACCCTAAGAAACAGTTTTGCTCTTTTCGCCTCCAGATGCCTTGAGTCAGCTCAGAAAGTTGCCTATCTATCCTGCTTTTAAAGGTCCCTAGAAATCTCTCTCCATTTAATTATCCTTTATTTAGGCAAAATGTCTTTTTACATGAGCAACTATCTTTTCAATATGACTGAAAAGTGTTTCTTCCTTTTTAAGTCTCTGTAAAGGTGAATTGCAAGCTATTGGTTCCTCTGTAATCAACAGTCGGTTCTCCGACAGCGATGCTTCCTTCACAGGGACCAGCTCCTAATGATCAGTGGCAACGGCGAGAGTGGAAATGGTCTCTCCACGTCCCTTTTCTTGGTCCAGGGAGGCCAGGGCTCTTTCTCGGGAGAGAGAATCTTCCTTCCTGTGCGGCGCCTCTCACCTCTGCGTGGCTGTTTGTGTCTCCATCACTCAGCCCCTCGAACCTTCCTATGCCCTCTTCTGTCTCGATGGCCTCACGTTGGATGAACAAATCTGCTATTTTATATAGTGTTTCTTATGTATTAGGAATTTAACCTGTTATAAATTTACTTCATGATTTTTTTACAGAGAGGAAGAGAGAGGGATAGACAGTCAGAAACATCGATGAGAGAGAGCGACATCGATCAGCTGCCTCCTGCACACTCCCCACTGGGGATGTGCCCGCAACCAAGGTACATGCCCTTGACTGGAATCGAACCTGGGACCCGTGAGTCCGCAGGCTGACGCTCTATCCACTAAGCCAAACTGGCTAGGGCTACTTCATGATTTTTATTAGACTGTCGTTGGTTTGTTAGAGTTCCAGTTCTGAAGTTTCATGGGTGTTGAGAGGTCTTCCCAATCGTAATTTTCCTGCAATTCCTGTTCTTTTCAGCACGGAGTTTTGCATTTATTCCAGCAGGAGTGCCTGTGCTTAAAACCAGTTTTAAGCTCCCCATTCACAGCTTTCTTTTTCCCCCAGGACAAATCACTCTGTTATCGAACTGAAATCTCCTTCACAGATTTCTCATTTCAGGCACCACGTAAGTTTCTGTAGTGAACATGATGGCTTTCTGCCCAGCTTTTTTTTTCCTTTGGAGAAAGATACCTCTTGGATTCCTTAAAGATCTTGTTCAGTTTATGTGCATGTGGGCTAAGCCCTGGCTGAGGAGCGGGCACAGGCTCTAGGCCCAGTCAGGTGGAGGTTTCCTTCCCCTGGATGCAGGGATGGCTTCAGAGACGGCCACATGACCAAAGCCACGCCAATCACTCCTCCCTGGAGGGCGTTCTGCCAGCATTGTTGGGGAAAATCCCTTTTACTAGGATTTTGAATTCTACAGACCATGCTACTTAGAGCTTCTGGGGAGACCTCGCCATCAACTGCAGAGAGGCTAGCAGAGAACAGTCACGTAGAACTGAGAGATGAAAGAAGGAGGAAGAGAAGGGGATGGGAGGGGAGGGCTCAGGGAGAAGGGTGGGAAGAAGAGGGAGAAGGAGAAGCCTGCATTTGAAGCCAACAGTACTCCTTGGACTTCCTGGTTACATGAGACAATCATTTCCCTTTTATGCTTACAGCCAACCACCCCACCCATACAAATTGCACCCAAATTAATGGCATTTTTGATAATTAAAAAAATCAAACTAAATACTCTAATACACAACCAGAGCTTAAAATACACATGTGGTGAATCGCTTAAAAACACAAAAATCTACTTGGTAACTTTTAAATCATCACTTTGCTGCTTTTCTCTGAGCCGCCTCCCTTCTGTAGAGTTACCGAGGAGACGCAATGTCGGCCCAGAGCTGCTGGGCAGGGAGGAAGGGGGCGTCTTGACTTTTGCATTTCCTGTTGTTGAGATACAATAGTTTTCGCTTTGCGGTAACATTTTTGTTCTGTGGCCTCTGGTGACGTCTATGCCTGCCCTTCACCAGCCTTTCTCTAGTTCTTACCTGCAGTGGTTTTGGTACTTAAGCATAAGTACTTCTTTACACCTACTCCTATTAAACCTCGACTAAGTTGACATTTGAATTCTCTCAGGTTTTCTGAAGCATCAGTGAACCCACTCAGTTGGAATTGTATACAACCTGAAAATAGAACGCTTCCATTTTCCAAACCATTGAAAACGATAGTTGAAACCCATGGGAGCTGCTGGGAGCCCACAGCACTTCTCTCTGCAAACTAGAAAAAGGTGCCCTTAGGTGCCCTCAGGGGCAAGCAGCCCTGGGCCCGCACCTGGAATGGGGAGCCGGGCAGGCTGGGTCTCAGACGCCCCTCACCACCACAACTGAGCCCCTGAATCACAGCACAAAGACCCCTTTAATCTTCCTGGCCTGTGTGTGCATGAGCGTGGGTCTAGTATGAGTCTGCTGGGCAGATCCCGTAGGATGAAGGCAAATTAAGCTCAGAAGAAAATGTCAAAATGAAATGAACCTGAGTTATAGAGATGATTTACTGTATTTAAAAGTTTTGGAATTGGACAGAAATGAATTTTAATTCCAGCTTGGCCACTTGGTAGGTCACCTCACTGAAACACCATTTTTAAAAAATCTGCAAAATAACAATAATACCATATTTCATAGACTCTAGATAGCATCAGCTGTAAGGCAGGCTCATCTTCATTGAAGAGGTTTGTATAATATAAACATTTAAAACCAGAATATGAAGCAATAGCCAAGTGGGATGGATCCTGATTTGAGGTGTTGCAACTGTAAAGATCGTGCCTCACAGACTACAGGACAGAAGGTGATGCCCCTTATAGGTAATGGCTCTCTCTGGGAGGATTATGTGACAGAAGGCATGTTGAGTTCTTGCCACAGCTCAGTCAGTGCTCAATGAATGATGGAGGCTGTTGTTGATGTGGTTGTTATTTGGAGTTGGCGACAAATAGTAACAAAAGAATACACTTGATTCAGGTCTTCACAAGCTAGCAACATGCCCTGGCTGCTGTCTTGCCCGGCTCTGGGAGAAGACACTAGAAGCCGACATGCACCAGCAGGTCTAGAAGTAAACCTCAGAGAAATATTAAAGTATAGAAATGCACACAACTGAAAAACAGTCCTATTTATTCTGAGAATGGAGACCCAGATCTGATTTCCCCAAATCCCAAATGTATGGGAGAAACCTTCTTAAAAAGAGTATTGTTTCCAAGGTGGGTTGGGATCCGTCTCCGAGTTTGGAGCAGGAGAAAGAAACACGTTCAGAATGTCTTGTTAGCCTTTCCCGTGTTGGTCGTTTCCTTCTCCTCTCACTGACAGCTTCTTCTAGGACATTTCCTGTGATTTTGGAACTGGTCGTTGATTGGCTCTCTAGTGAAAACCCTTCTGTGCAGCGTCCTGTGACGTCAGTGCTCATTTAGGCCTGGACGGTGTATGGAGGATGGAGACGTGCCAAGTGGTGTCAGTCAAAGCCTTTCACCTGCCTCCGGAGCAGCTGGTTCCTGGACTGGCTCGGGAGTGGGCCTCATGCCAGGGAACAGCCATTCGTTGTCCTTTATTGCCAAAGACAATGCTGCCAGTGGGAGAACTCTGATGTAGAAACACCGATGCCAGAATCCCAGTGAGTGAGAAATGGCCTGGTTTGTGCCACCACCTCCAAAGCAGTCTCCTTCTTTTCCCACAGCCTGGGCTCGACGGCATTTTTAGAGATATGACAGATGGAACCAGGGTGTATATGAACATGGTCAAAACACAGCCCACAGGATGAGGAGCTCCTATGTACGGAGCCGGTAAGCAAACAAGGGAAATGACTCTCCGATGGACACAAATATTCTATGACTGTTTTATTCTTCCGTTTCCGATCTAAACTTGTTTCAGCATCAGGACTGATCTAAACAATGTACAGAGAGGGCAAGAGCTTATCTACCTAGTTTGGGGTAGCTTGTTTGAAGAAAAACAAGTTATATGGACATGTCAGGGATTTTTGAGAACGAAACGCAAGTGGCAGCTCCAGATCACAGTGTCAGAGAAAAGCCAAATGGCCCGAGAAGACAGGGGCAACCTGACGTTACACAGGTGGGCCGGCTGCTCTGCAGTGCGCACACACAGCTTTCATGTCCTCTCCGCAGGTCACTTCCAAGTGCGTGCCGGCGGCGGGATGTGGCGCAGTCTGGAGCGAAGCTGAGTCGTCGTTTTGCGCATGTCATGGTACATCGAGAGGGCTCCCACTTCCTCACCCTGGGAGCCGCTAAAGCACTCATTGGGGACTGAATTTAATCTCACCTGATTTAATCTCTCCCTAAGGAAGAAATTAAAGATCTATGACTCAGGAACATCACAAATCTCCCGAAAGCAGTTTCCCTCAAGGTTACTTTGGGATTTTTAAATAAGGGTATGAATTCCCCCTTATGCCTTCTTCGTCTTCACCTTGGGCCTGAGATGCAGGGGTGGGGGGCTGCTCCCTGTGGCCTAGCACCAGGAAGGGCTTGTTCAGTCCTGGGGTTGAGTCGCAGTGATCCACTCACCTGGGCCGCCTCGGGTCACGAGCACATTTGAAAGAGGATGGTGTTAGTTGGCTCTTGGCATGAAATGAAGTGATAGTGATGATGACTTTATTGGCACCGCTGCACCAGCGGCTTTCTCTTAGCAGTGACTCTCAACATTGTGAGTCTCCAGAGAAAACACAGGTTTGCTCACCCAGGGCTTCTGCTGGCATATGTGCAATCACAGACGTCCTCCGTGGGAGGTCTCCCCGCCCCAACCTGCACAGCGGCAGGCAGCCCCGGCGTGCTTAATCCCAAGAACCCGGCGAACGGGATCCATCCACAGACGTTATTGCACCAAAACGATGGAGAATTTAGAATTGTGACAACCCAAGGTGCTGTGAGCACAAAGCTAAGTACATTGGCGTAGGCCAGGGGTACCTTCCGTCATAATCTATGACATTACAGTTGGAACAGTTTTATTTGGGTTTAGAGAGTTAGATACATTTCAAGAGCGAAACCTTATACTATTCTGTGTGGAGAAGCAATTTATAAAAGGTCTTTCCTCCTGTCTCCCAGGACTGAAAACAGACCACTGGGTCCTTTGAGTCACATGATGCTGACAAGTCCTGGGGTCCACGGGGGCTTGCTCCCCTGCCCCGCCCTCCCGGCCGCCAGCCAGGTGGGTCAGCTGCCCTGCTGCCGGACTGGCTGCTCCTTGGCCGGGCGTCTGCTTTCCTGCCCAATCAGCTTCCTTATTGCTGTGGGTCTCTGATCCCTTCGAGAATCAGATAAACTATCACCTCCAGACAAATGCACACTCCTAACCCCCCATGTTTTTCATGCAATTTCAGGGGCTTGGGATCCAGGCCAAGGAAGGAATTTTATATAGGGTTTTAAGAGAAACGAACTGTACTAAAGGTTACCAACATTTTAAAACTTTTTCTGATCCAGGGATAGCTATGTGCTTTTGTATAAATGCATTAAATAACCAGACTGAATGCCGAGTCTAATACCGACTGTAATTGAGAAGTACTGATGAGTATAAAGGACATTTTATCACGTCGGCCAGCTCTGCTGTGAAATGGAAATGTCTGTGATTCCCACTGCTGGCAGGTGCTGCTAGTTCTACTGTGGTCTGCTGCCTACATTTATCACTGAGGCAGTGCTAAACCGCAGGCAGAGGTTAGTAAAAATGAAGGTGCATCTTCCCCCGTCCAAGATCCTGGACTTGAGGTTAAGAATCTCTGAGGCTCTAGCGATTCTCCGCCTGGCACAGGGCCTGGTGCTGGGCCTGGCAGCCTTAGCCCTTCCCATTCAGGCCAGTGAAGAGGACACAGGCCTCCCCTTTCCTCAACTGAAACAACTCAAGGCTACCATGATTTTCAATATTCTGTAGCAAAAGCCAAAAGGGCCATTCAGAGTGGCTTTTGTCCCTCCGAAGGAGGAAGGTGAGGACAACGGGACTCAGGGAGTCCGCTGTGACCAGGTTGGTGACTGCTGCCTTCCCTCCCACGGGGATCCCCTCTGTGAAGCTGCCCCGCCTGGGAGATGGATCCCCGTGTGTCTTCCCCGTGTGTCTTCCAGCTTGGAATGAAAGACACATTCTCCTCTGGCTGTCCCAAAGATCTGCGACACCCTTTTGTTGAATTTGCCTCTGGCTTTAACCTCACCTTTCCCGAGATGCACGCCTAAGTGGGGGAGCCCTGCTCAGCAGCCTGCATCCTGGGAAGGCACACTGGCTCAGTTTTGCTTCTCATCCTTCCCCTGCCTCACTGGAGGGTGCTGAAATGCTAAGTGTAAGCTTTGGAGGTGTGACAGTGGTTCCCAGCACCTGAAAATACCATTGTCCCCGCAATCCTGTGGTGATGGCCAGCAGAGCTATTGCTGGAAAACACCAGGGAAAAGGTCAACTTTCTCACTGGGATGCTAGAGCTCAGGCCTGCATGGGGGGTGAAAAGCTCAAGTTTTAGGCAAAAGGAACTGTTTTTCCTGATGGATGAGGGGAGGAGGAGAGACTCACAGGGAAAGGCACTCTAAGCACTGCCGTGGCTGGGTGCTCCTGCAACCGGGCCATGGCTTTCAGAGGCCACCATGACCTGGTTTCCACCAGAAAAATGGACCGTGAGAGAGGCTCACAGAGGATCTCCTGCTTACCGATTTTACTTCTTGCTTCATTTATATTTTCTCCCAGGGACTTTGCTTCAGAAAATCTGGAGGGGAAAAAAAAATGAGAATTTAACTTTTTCCTCTTCATCTTAAATTATGTTTTAAAAATAATAGATTTCTGAGAGGTCTCTAAAATATTATAATACTTTATTAAAATACATAAAAGAAAATCTAAATAAATGAAATATATTAGGCTTAAAATAGAGATAAATTTTATATTTATCACCAGTGGTGTGAATTTTTACTCCTCTACCCAGCATAGAATTTTCATGCTCATATTCACTAATTTATGACTTTGAATTTCTAGTGTTTATGATGTAAGGGGACCAGAATAAAGCATGACTGTAAGCTTTCTGTACTATGTATGCTCCACAGTGTCAGGACCTCATCATCACAAAGAACACATACTTAATGTAACTTAAATAACTTCTTCTCTGATTGTAAAGTCATAGATCAGAGGTCAGCAAACTATGGGTGGTCATGAGACAAATCCAGCCCCCACACCTGTTTCTGTAAAAGAAGCTGTATTGGAACACGGCCACACCCACATTTACATAGTGTCTGTGGCTGCTTTCCTGCTAAAATAACAAATTGAGTGGATTGAACAGAGGCCATATGGCCTGAAGAGCTGAAAATATTTATTATCTGACCCTTTACAGAAAAAGTTTGCTGACTCCTGTTATATATGATGCTAAACCACATCTTGAAAACTTAAAAACAAGAAAAAAATCTCCAATAATCTGCCACCTAAAAATAAGCACATTTTGAGATCTTTCCAGTCTTTTTTCTAGCCAGTTTTTTAAACAGTGAAGACCATGTTGTATACATGGTTCTGTGCTTTGATTTTTTTTCACTTAGCACTATAGCATGCCTTTCCCCATGTCTTTAGAAACTTCTCTGTTGTCTTTGATGGCTGTCTACCAGTCCACCAGATGATTGTGCTGATGTTTGCTTAATGATTCCTTTGTCGTCCAGCAAGTACTTATGAGACCCCCAGGGAGAGTTGGAGAGGTGGAGGAGGAAGGATAAGGCCTAGGTGAGAAACTTGCAGCCCAGGACCTTACGACATGTTAGTTGCTTTCCCATCTTCTCCTTTCTGCCATGAAATTTAAGAGGCAACTGAAAGTCTATGAAACAAATACCTAATATATGGCTACAGGAAAGCCTTGTGCTCCTGTGGGCAACACTGGCCCTGCCCTTAGAGGACTCGGGAGGAGCCTGTCCATCAGGAAAGCTCAGGTACAAGGCAGGACTGACCTGGGTTTAATGGGGGCATAGGAGCTTTAAGGAACTTTTTATTATGGAAATTTACAAATATGCAGAAAATAGAATCACAGAATGAACCCTCACATACCCACCAACACATGACATTAATTGTCAACATTTGGCCAGTTTGATTTTAATCATCTCCTTTCTCCCCACCTCTCAAATCTTTCTGGGTCCCAGTAAGACCCACATTATTTCACACATAGCTGCTTAGTTGCAAGGTTTTTTTGTTAGAGGAAGTGGGGTGAGGAGAGCACTTCAGGCAGGGGAACAATGCAAGCAAAGGCCAGAGTGCTCTGTGCTTGAGGAAAAGAAGTGTGAATTATGACACTGCTATTTTCCGAATCTGTCTCCTTGGCCTGCGACTGCAGACAGGGGAATTTCCAGGGAAGGGGACAAATATTTTCCCCTTCTGGGACTCCACCCGGGCTCCCTCACTGAGGGTACTCAGGCTCATCATAGACTATGCACGTCCTCTCTTGAGCGAGGGCCTGTTGCCTCCCGGAGAGGAGTGCAGTTCCTTCCGATACCATTCAGATTGGATTTGGTTCAGCAAACATTCATGTGGCATGTAGGTCACTGTGCTGGGCTCCGCGGGCTCGCACTGGCTGTGTCTGCTGGGCGGCATTGTCCCGGGTTTGGTCCAGGCCAGTCAGAGGTGAGGACTGTCTTCATGCTTTAGTTTCTGCCATGTGGGGAGAGTAGGACTGTTCCATGGCCACCCTGTCCATGTCCAGTACCTAGGCTTTCATCGGATTTGACAGTCCTTTGTTGCTCAATGGAAGATTCCTCTTCCTGCCAGTTCTGTGGAGGCTGGAAGCGTTAGAACAATGAAAATGCAAGAGAAGGCTGAGGAGCTGCTGGAATTCATGTCAGCGCTGGAGGACAGCAGGTGGAGATTCAAAAGGAGGAGACTGCAGGGAGAACAGGCCACCACCATGGCACTGTTCACAGAAGCCTGACAGGCCTGGGTGAGCCCCCCCCGACACCCCACACACCCCATCACCACCTTGGCAGTGTCCAGACTGTCCAGGGAGCACAGCGAAGGGGGGCATTTTGTGCAGTGGTCCACGCTCTCCAAAGAGCCGCCCAGGACTGGCAGGCACGGTGTCGGGTGGGGGCGCCTTGGGCAGTCTCAGCTTCCTCTCTGCAGCCCAGCGCCAGGCTCAGAAGGGTTTGCCCACTGCAGAGGTGTGGGCTGAGGGCTGTCTGTCCTCATGAGACCGTTTCTCTTTACTCCGCAGCTGTCACTGCTCCAGGCCACCCCGCCCACGTGTGTTCCTGATCCCTGGTTGTCAAGACAAACTCTTTCCTAAGGAAGCCCAGCCCTGGGGGAGAAGAGGGAGAGTGTGAGGGAGACGGGGAGATGAGAAGGGAAAGGAGGCAAACTGAAGAGCTGAGAAGAGGGTGACCCCAGTCTGCCACATCCTTGTTCTTCCTGGCCCGCCCTGCCCCTTCACGCCCCCAGCTCATCCCCTTCCTCCTGCCCGGAGCTAAATTCTGCTCATCCAGACTGTGCTAGGAGGAGGCTTCCACTGCTGACCTTCTAACAGACACACGTTCCCATTAGTGACGTGCTCAGGGAGCCAACCTGTGACCAAGGTGTATGCTGACTTTCCCCAGGGCACGTGCACCCAGACAATAGATATCCCCAGCTGCTGTTCACAGCTGAGAAGGCGAGGCCCATCGGGTAGGCGTGGCCCCAGGGTGATAGCAGCTGAGGAGGCCACACCTAGCTCTGCTCCAGGCAATGAGAACCACAGACGGTTTCCTGGAGAGGCCGGGACTGCCCACTCTTTCTGTGAGAGGTGAACACTGACAGGTCTCTGTGTGTATATGATGTCTATTGGTTTATGATCAACATGCTATTTATTGATAAGAAGCACTCATGCACCAAAGTCTAATTACAAGTACACAGTTTATTGATGATATGCAACATTGTTGGGTTAGAGCGGGCAGGTGAGGTAATGAGTGCCAATCGCCCTGGATTCTGGACACACTCCGTTGCTGTCTGGGCCAAATGAAAGTGTAGCCTCGGTGCCGAAGTTCGCTGCGGACTGCACTTCTGGACTCCCATCTCGTGGACGACTCTTTTTGAAGCTCCCATTCAATTTCAACCGTCACTTGTCCTGTGGAATACTGAGAGATGCACGGGTTGGTCTTGCTGGTGGTGAACGTTGTTGGAGGATTTGCAGGAACCAGAGTATTTTTCATTAGAATTTGAGGCGGGGATGTTTCAGTCCAAATCCACCCGTCAGCGGCGAGGGATGAAAATGTCCACCCGTGTGAGGACTTTTAGACCAAATCGGTCCCTGGAAGGAAGTGTACTTCATGATCTCGCCACACCATTCCCGGAATGACTCTCTGGTGGTTGATGTTTTCCAGTGTTGGTCCTGTGCTTGTCTGCTGCACATTGTTTGCTATTCTGTATCCTTCGTTGTAGGCAACTGGATTAATTGTTTGTATTTCGCTCTTGACTGTCATCTTTATGTTGTCTGAACTCACAGCAGTAGCAGGTGCTCCGTTTTGTCCAAAAATCCTAACTCCAGTTTGAGGACATGTTGCTTCGTCTCCAATACGAGAAGCCATTGCAATGCCTGGGTGCATTCTGTGTGCTCTTAAGTTGACAAGTACTTTGTTTGCAGATGTCCATCCAACTGACGCGCTGTTGTTGGCAGCTGTTTCGTGCACGACCTTCTGTCGCATGCAAGGACCAGGCGGCCAAGTGCGATATTGTGATGTTAGGTCGCCTTTGTTGCATTTTTAAAAACCAACTTGCTTACGTTTCCGAATGAATAGCTGAATGTGATGTCAGCTATTCACTCGGAAACGTGCCATTCTACTGCTCATATGCGCACAACCAGAGCATTGACAGATTGATGAATCCTCTAATAGATCAATATCCATGGGCACTTGCTGCAAGTGCTCAAAACAGCATAAGCAAGTTGGTTTTTAAAAATGCAACAAAGGCGACCTAACATCACAATATCGCACTTGGCCGCCTGGTCCTTGCATGCGACAGAAGGTTGTGCACGAAACAGCTGCCAACAACAGCGCGTCAGTTGGATGGACATCTGCAAACAAAGTACTTGTCAACTTAAGAGCACACAGAATGCACCCAGGCATTGCAATGGCTTCTCGTATTGGAGACGAAGCAACATGTCCTCAAACTGGAGTTAGGATTTTTGGACAAAACGGAGCACCTGCTACTGGTGCAAGTTCAGACAACATGCAGACCTGCCGGCTGCACTGTCTCTGTTGTTGAGAGTTACATATCCATGGTGTGGAGCCATGACTACACCTGCTGGAAACGGAGGCAGCGTTCCTTCGTGTGCATTCCCCACTGCACACCGTAGCGGATAGTCTGAGTCCGCCAACACCTGGATTGTGCTTGTGAGATTATTAGTGATGTGTTGTCATGTGTTATGACTTCTTTGACTTGAATGTTGAAAAGCTTCAAGTCAAGCCTTTTTGGTCCCCAGTTGCTATTGATGAGATGTTGCCAGTCTTGAAGGGAAAAGTGGCCATGGAACCGACTGAAGTCCAAGTATCCCCACAGGATGCTGAAGCCGTAGTACTGGTTGTCGTTGTTTCCAGTCGCTCCAGAGTTGTTGATTTTCTTGTACAGGTGGTTGTTGTAGGTTGGCAGGGCCCAGGTACCGGTAGGTTTTGTGATGACTCTGTCACCCACCCATGTGGAATCGCAATGCCAATTTCCCGAGGAAGTGCCCACTCCATCGGAACCCTGCATACTGTGGCCCATTGGGCTGCCACCACCTGCAGCCATTGTACTAGATCCCAAATTTGAGGACACTACTGATCCTCCACTAGTACTTGTTTGCTGGGATTAAGTTCTGATCCTGGAGTTTTAGCTGTCTGCTCCATTGATAAAAGTCTTCGTCTAACAGTAGCAGAGACAGGATCTAAAGTCTTGGTCTTTTGCATCCTTTAGTCAGTGTTTTCACTGGTGCCATCCTGACTGGCTTTTCTACCAGAGCACAGGGTTCGGGAACCCGTTTTTTGGCCTGGAAAACAACTTTTTCCAAGGTTTCCACCTAGCGATGTTGTCGTCTGCAAGCTTCTTCTGAAACTCAGCATCTGCGTGGTTGTATGTTAGATGTGGATAATCACCACTGTTAAGGAGTTGATTATATGCCTTGTCATGGTCTTTGGCAACCGTGTCTGCTCTGTTAACTAGCTTTCCTTTACCTAGACCATTAAGTGATCCAAAATATTTGTATCCAGGAACAACAGGCCCTCTGGTGTTGTCTTGATTTGTTGATTAGCTTTTGGCTTTGGAGGTCTTGCCTCAAGATGAAAAAACTCAGCAAGTGCACAGCCAGCCTTTTCCAACCAAGCTGGAGGATGAGAAACAAGAGACATGACTACTTGACTCATTTCATTGCAATCATCAAAGTCAACATTAAACTCATCACATGCAGTGCTAGCAAATGGAGTATCCCACTGCAATTTATGAATCTGGCTACGTTTTATATGTAGTTTTTGAATCAATCCAGAATCTGATATAACTTTTGGAAAACACTGTTCACAATCTGATACACCATGAGTGAAACAAATATCCGATTTTTGATTCATCCTTTCCCAATTTTTACATGGAAACATCATTTGTGTCAAATTCAAATGTTGAGAACATTTAGAAACATACCGAGAGGAGAAATCCAACACTTCTGGCTCCCTCGACGTCTGAATCTCAAATGAAGTTTGAACGCGTTTTGACAGGCTTATATTCTCCGCAGAAGGGGCGGATCTTTTCTTAGCCTCAACCCTTTTAACATTAAACTCCCACGTGACATCACACTCACTGGCCTTTGCCCAGGCAAAGAACTCTTTGATCTCTGTTTTTGTGATCTTCCTAAAATCATGATAGCGTTGGCAGACAAGTTCAAATTTGAATATTTGATCTTCCAATGGCTGTTGATGTTTGAATGTTATTGAATTTCCATCCATGACAACACCCATGTCAGTATTTGAAGTCACAGTCACTGGTGTCAGATCAGTCTGTTGAGAGGACTTGCACTTTTGGTCAATACAAACAGGACTTCCATCGAGAATGGCCTTTGCAGACTGACAACCTTGGCAGTCATTTTTCCTTCTTCCCACCAGATGATTATCTTGTTGATGCAATCATTGAATGGAAAGTTTTCATTGGTCCAATTAACACATCCATAAAACAGAACAACATATGAGATGGCTTCTGCAATGTTTGTCTTTCCGGCAGTTGCATTAGGACCAAACACCCAGATAGTGTTTCTTTTTCCAAACTTTTTTTGACACCAGCCATACAGCACCCTTCCAGCATATGCAGGATCACATCCATTTAGTTCAAACATTTTGTATATCCGATTGGTCTTAATGTCATTTGGCAGTTCATTACCGGCCAAATAATCACTGGTTGTTTGTCAGATTCATGATCTTACATGCATTCTCCAAAGCAGATTTAATCTGGCGCCTGGATATTCCAGTTGCATTGTAGCTCAGACAAGATTCCTGGCTCTCTTGTATCCATTGTTTTTCTGAGGTGATACTAAACCAGCCACTGAACAAATCCCATATATTTTGACGTTGCTTTGCTCCTGTAGAAGGGATCAGATTCAGCTTTGTCTGGGTCGGTTTGTTGAGAATCTGAAGACTTGACTTGATTGCTGATGATTGGGAGGACAGTTAGTCGTTTGTATTCCTGCAAATTAAGAACAGCACCTTTATGCTCTTCCACAGTAGTCCATGCCCACTTGAAGCTCTGACTGGGTCTTTGGAAGAAGTTACGTGGGATGTATTATTGTTTCAAATCCAATTAGCTTCGTTAAATTTGTTCTTAGTAATTGACATCCAGTCTGGAATTTGAGGCTCAATTGTCTGATAAATCTGTTTTATCAACTTACGGTGAATTTGACTCAGGTAGCACCCAACAACAATATTCTTCATGCCATTCATTTCAATTAGCGTATGTAGATGAAAAAATTTAGTTCCTTTTTCAAATTGTACCAAATAGAGCGGTTCAGATGTGACAGTCTTCTTCCATTCATTAACAAATTCCTGCTGAATTTTACCTGCAATCATTAGCTGTGGTTGCTCAATTTGATCCCAGTCCATATCAGAATCTGACAGCAATTTCCATTCTTGGTTCATAATCCAATCCACAAATTTGTCATGTATTCCGGGAAGGTGAGAGTCCAAATCACTTGGAATGTGGGCAATAACCTCATAAAGTGAGGCCAAGGCTCAAGTGTCCATGAGGATGTGGTGTTTATATACTTGCATATTGACGTCATATTCTCGTTCTCACGGTGACTCTCGCGAGATGTGGGTGGACTTTGGTCAGTGTTCACATCTCACGGAGATGAGAACACTCACGGAGAGCGGGCAGTCCCGGCCTCTGGGTCAGGCTGACTCACTCACTCGGTGGCTGTCACCACAGAGGAGCCAGTGTTCAAGGCCACTCAGCCTCTACACACCTCTGTGGTCATGTTTCCTGTCATGTCAGCCGGGGCAGTTTCTTTAGGTCAGTGGGGCAAATATGTCATTGGAAGGCAAGGGGCTCCTAGGACATTTTCCCCGGTCTTTTTGTCTAGAGTGATGAACTTAATAGATTGATTATTTGTAGAGTGAATATTTAATTTCTTCCCCATCAGAGAGGAAGAGAGAAGACTGGGCTGGTATCTATGCCACTGCCTTCTCTATAGACTTGTCTCTGACACAGTACCTCAGCTGCCTCTGCTATATGGAAATGAAGATGCACCTTTCATTTCCCTCACACTTTTTTAAATACCAATATTATTTTCCTCTTTCATGTCATTTCTGCCTCAGGGTGGCTGCCTTCTCTTGTCTACTGTTAAGAAGTCCCGACCCTGGCTCTCAGAAGCCTGTTGCTGATTCTCCTACTTCTAGAGAGACACAGCATGGCCCAGCAGTTTTCTGGACTGCCAAGGTCTCCCAGAGTCAATTTCAAATTGTCATTCCCGGGCAAAAGAGTGCTTTTGAGTATCATTTTTGAGGCCAGGACTGTTTTAAAAACTGCAGGGAGGCCGAGAAGAGTCTAATCTGCTCTCTGCTCTCAGAGTTTATAATTCTAGTTCAGGAGACAGGTGTAAATATAAAAAGCAAGTGGAAAAATAATAAAGTTAAACATGAAGTCTAATGGGAACCAGGGAACTCCTGTGTGTCATGGACGTTATTTCCAGATGATGCCGTGAGATTTGTTGTGTTTAGGTCCTGTGTCTGGAGGATGCAGCTGAGTAAAGGGGCACTTTTCTTGGATTAGTTCACAGTAGCAAGGACTTCTTTCCTGCTGCAGTTAATCTCCTCGTTTATTTCTTCTTTTGCTGCTCGCTGGTGCTCTGTGAGTGAGGGATTCCGTGTGTATGAAAGATCTGCCATGGAAGAGTTGGCTGTGTGGTGCCTGGGCACCGGTGCGTGTCGCCATGGGTTCCAGCCTCTCCTCACATCCCACACTGTGAGGATGAATGAGTCACGCTTGAAATGCAGTGCTTTTCAATTGCAATTGTCTTTAAAAATCGGCCTAAGAGCGGGCTCACATCCTCTGATTCAGCGAGGGCAAACCTCCTACTAACGTGGCAACGTCTTGTTTCTCTTGTCCCAGGAGGCTTTCCCCAGATGGGAGGCCAGAGCTGGGAGAGGCTAGAAACCCCCTGTGAAGGCAGCAAAGGGCGCAGGTAAGAAGGGGAAGAGAACCCTTCTACCAAGTAACACAGATGTGCGTGCCATCGATCGTCCCCTCCTGCAACTCTAGAGCAACTCGTACGCTCTTGGGAACTGAGGGAACCACAAGGGGTCCCTATATTTGGCCTTAGAATGAATTCCCATGGGCTAGAGAGGCCGAGCTGGCCCAAGGCACGGTGTGGGGGCTATTAGTCCCGAGTCCCTCTTTGGTGCACTTGGCCCACATGGTGTCACAACGCCAGAACCTTTGAGGGACAGTTACTCGATATGAGACGGAAACAGGCAAGCCGGGCCACTAGGCCCAGGCTGCTGAGGACTATTAGAAAGGAGAGACTAGGCCAGGGGTGGGCAAACTTTTTGACTCGAGGGCCACAATGGGTTCTTAAACTGGACCGAGGGCCGGAACAAAAGCATGGATGGAGTGTTTGTATGAACTAATATAAATTCAAAGTAAACATCATTACATAAAAGGGAGTCGGTTTTTTTTTTTTTTTTTTTTTTAGTTTTATTCATTTCAAAAGGGCCGGATCCGGCCCGCGGGCTATAGTTTGCCCACGGCTGGACTAGGCAGTGGGTCGAGTCAGGAAACTGATTTAATAGCATCCTGAGCAAGCTGGTGCACGTCTGTGTTGCGAGGACTGGCCCGTCCTCCCAGAAACGTTCTACGCGATGCTCCTGCCACTAGAGGGAATGGGAGCATCGTGTGGAATGGAGGGGACCAGGGTCCCGTGAACCAGTTCCTAAAGTGAGGGTGGCATGGAGGTCACCTTTATTGGCACCTGTGGGCCTTATTTTGATGTCTGCTGTGGGAACACTGGTTCAAGCTCTGTGTTTTCATGCACAAACATTTTCTCTTAGTCCCCTGCCTTAGGGAGTTCTGAGCACGTCCTATCTAACAATTGAATAGGCTCCATAACGCAAACAAAAGCTCCCATCCTGAGAAAGGGGTAGGTCCGAGGTTAAACTCCCCAGTGCCAAATACTCCTTTAATGATTGTTATTACAGTAACATTAAGCAGATGTGACATTAAAAAAATGTGGGCAGGTCTCCCAACGTTTCATTTGACTTGAAAAGACTGATTTACTGCTGGGAAAACCTCTTTTCAGAGGGAAGCTTTGTGAGTTTCACTGGTTCCCTTGCCCGATGGCCTCGGGGAAGATGGGACCACCAGCATTACCAGCCCATCCTGCGTGACTTAGATGTGTTTCAATCCAAAGCACATTTGTCACCGGGTTGTCAGAACTCTACTGTGCCGGAGGTTAGTGAGCCCTGAATTAGGCTCCCAAAGACCACCACATCCTTATCTCTGCTGCCCCCAACCCAACCCACCTCCCGCTGGACACAGACCTCCACTCAAGGGTACAAACCAGGACCAGGAAACATGCCAATTCTAGAATCAGAAGGATGAAGTAGCATGTTCTTCCCCAGTCAGTGGTTCTGAAGCTTGAGTGTGCGGGAGAAGCACTTGGAGCTGGTGTAGCCTGTGGAGGTGCTGGGGTCCACCTCAGATGCTCCGGCTCTCAGGGTCTCTGGACACTGTCTAGGCAGTGGCTTTCAAGCCTGGTGGCCTGCTAGAGCCTTTAAGGAAATGGATGTCGGGGCTCTATCTGAGTGAGAATAGGAGGGGAGGCAGGCCAAGGCCTTGGTCGCTTTTACAAGCCCCATGGTCCCTTGGTTATGGAGCCAGGGGAATGAGGACCTGGTGGGAGCTATGACGTCCTAGGCAGGGACACAGCGAAGGGCTCTTTGGAAGTTGTTATTGGATAAAGCAGCTGTCGTCTAGCTTGACATGCTTATCTTCAGACAAACAAGGTATCCTGCTTCAACACGGCCACTGACTCTGCTAAAAATCCACGGCCCACGGCATGGAGGAGGATGGGGACCCCTGAATGCAGGTGCCAAAATTCGTGCGGCCGGGCATATGTCCTTTTTTGGAGGGAGACGGCTGTCAGACTTCACTAGCTTCACTTGCTTCCCCCAACACTCATTATTTTATTCATTCATTTATTTATTCATTCATGTCCTCGAGTCTGGGTCCTATTCTGCTCCCCCAAAGGGTAACTGTTCTTATGGCTAAAGTACACTAAAAGGTATCTTTGCGTTTGACTATTTTTGCTTGTTTTGCATGCATATATTTATATTTTACACAAATTGTGGGTTCTTAGGACTCCCCTTGTTAGCATGTGTACATTAAACCCATGGCTCCCACTTGCTGTATCGACCCCATGGCAACCCCCCCCCCCCCCCGCCCCCGTTTCACCTCTCTACTTCCCCGGGATGGATGCCCAGAAGGCTTCCAACTCTCTCTGGCCACAAACAGCTGTGGGCATCCTCATATATGTCTCCTTCTGAACCTTGAGAGATAAACCCATATGTGGAATTGCTGGGTCACGGGGGGTGCACAGACTTCTTTAGACTAAGAGGGCTGCAGGGTGCTCTAGTCGGTTGCTCCTGGTTACACTCTGATGACCTTCATGCGTTCCCCGTGATCTAAGATCCCCACCAAACCCCCCACCAAGTGGAGAAGCTGTCGGTTAATAGTGGAAGCTGGCTCTCATGGCCATTGCTGTTCCCTTCTCTCTTCCCAGTCTGCCTTCCCTCCCCCTCCCATGGCAGCTGTGCTAAACCTTCATCACCATCCCCCAGTCTCTCATTCTACGTGGACTTGCACAGAGGAAGCAGCGGGTGCTTTCAGTTTGCTCCCTCCGCTTCTAAGTGTGTCCATGTCGGCCGCGTCTTGCTTTGTTGTTCTGTTCAGGGCTCCTTCCTGGCTCAGCTGCCCCAACCTCAACCCCCTCCGGACCTCACTCCCCACTCCCCACTCCAGAGCCTTGCTGTGGCTCTTTCCCACACTTCTCTCGCGCTTGTCACTGGTTTGCTCTCTGTGGCCTACAGCCTTGGCCGATTCTCTCCCATTCTCAAACAGACTTCTCCTTAGGCTGCCTCCCCTTTTTCTTTATAAACATGTTTTTCATCCATCACAAACTTTTTGCACACGTTGTCTGCTCTCTTTCTGCTTGCTTCGCCGCTTCTGAAACTCCAACCCCTGGTCGTCCAGGGGCCGACTCTGTGCGCTTCCCAGCTCCGCCTGCCGAGTTCTTGGTAGCACCGCCACAGTGACCCCGTGCTGCTCCTGCTCCGTGGGGCGGTCTCCCCTGGGCTTTCAGGACAGGATTTTTCCCTGGTTCTCCCTCATCGCCTCTCTCTGCCTCTTCTCAGCCCCACCGTGGCCTTCGTTCACTCTCCCTGTCCTTTTGAGCTGCCCCCTGGTTCCACCCTCTAGGCCAGTGGTTCTCAACCTGTGGGTCGCGACCCCTTTGGGGGTCGAACAACCCTTTCACTGGGGTCGCCTCAGACCATCGGAAAACACATATATAATTACATATTGTTTTTGTGATGAATCACTATGCTTTTATTATGTTCAATTTGTCACAATGAAAATACATCCTGCATATCAGATATTTACATTAGGATTCATAACAGTAGCAAAATTACAGTTATGAAGTAGCCACGAAAATAATTTTATGGTTGGGGGTCACCACAACATGAGGAACGGTATTAAAGGGTCGCGGCATTAGGAAGGCTGAGAACCACTGCTAGGCCCTTCCACTGCCACGTGTTTTTCTGAGAGCGCGCATCCACTGCTCATGCGTATGCCTCTCAATCCTGGATCTCACTGTAATTCAACAGTAGTTTTGAGAAGTTGCTGTGTGCTAAGACCCAATCACGTGTGACATATACCTAGTCTAGAGCTCTAGACCCATACATCTGGCAGTCACTCTGTTTTCTACGGCTTTAGGATATGTATCTGATTCATGGCTTATCTGAAACAAAGCATAAGTTTATTCTAAAGGGCTCACACACAGCCTTGCCCCACCGCATAGCAGCAGACAACGCTGCCGGCTCACCTTCCCGCCTGGAGACCACACCCCGGGCCTGGCCGTTTCACTTTCTTTGACTAAGGAGCGCAGGGCCACCCTCCAGGACAGCGGGGCCTGCAGTTCTAAGCCTATAATTTAGTCCTTAGATACGTCCCTGCCTTTGGAATAAGAAGATATTGATAGAGTCACAAGCTGATGAGAATGGATGTGCAATGTGAGACTTGCAGAGGAAGTTAGTGCTGCCAGCAACAGTCCCTGACGCAGGTAACCGGCTGTCCTGGGAGGGTGAGGCCTACACGCCTGGAGAATCGTACCAGGTGGACGTGATTCACTGTGAATGCCGTGCCTTCCTTTCAGGAGTTGGGTTGGGCAGTTTAGGGAGGACAGAGCGAGCTTCCTCTCGCTGCCCGGCTCAGCCTTGCAGGGCCAGCAGCTCCTGAGCCGGCCTTACCTCTGCTTCAGAATCTGTTTGTTGTCTTCAATGGTCACGCTGTCAGCGTGGTCCCTCTTGAAGATTTCAAAGGCCTCCTGGCGTCCTAATGACATTTCCTCTCTCATCCCTGTTGGAGACACAAGGAAATGGCCTCAGTCACAGCATCAGGATCCCATTAATTTCACTGTCACTCTAGTCAGACCACAGAGGCGGCCCTGGCTTCGAGAGGCCCACGGCGAGAGGCTCCGGACCAGACAGGTGGCCCCAGGCTCCTCCAGCCGGCCGCCCACCAGGGAGCCCTCGCAGCCACACCCGCTGCACCCTGCTGGCTGGGCTGTGCCTCCATGTGACTGAGGGGGGTGGGGTTTGGAATGTCTGGTCGAAGGAAATGAAAACCAGAGTGCCAAGCCCTCGATTGCCAAGAACATCTGCAAATACACTTTCTGCCATCATTCAGTGCCATATTTCTCCCTGTTTTCCTGTTCCTCCCCACTTGGGTTTTCTGTTAAATTTCATCCTGAATTTCCAGGCATTTAGTTAAAAGAAGTATAATTCAGACCGAAAGACTTCGAATCTAGAAAAGTCTGCTGTCTTCAGAGCCAGCCTGTCCTTGTTTCCTGTGGCTAACGAGGGGCCCCTGACCTTCCTCAGAACTTAGGTTCTCCGTGTAAGACCCGTGAGCAGAGAGTGGTGCAGGGAGGTCCCTGGCTCATGCCTAACGTCAGCATCCGGTGTCACTGTCACCCTGCAGACTCCTCCTCCCTGCTGGGGCGCCCAGGGGCCCGATTCTGAAAGCCAGAGTCAGAAGGGCCAGCGCCCTGGGAGTAGCAGGTGGCATCTCTTCCCACGCCTCCCACGGTGAGGGTCCATGCAGGTGTGTGCCTGGGACTCGAGGTGAGAGCTGAGTTCACAGCTGTATTTTGGATGAATCTACAATCATTTTTTATGCCTCTGCCCTTCATTCCTTTTTCCATGTTTTTAACCCTTTAATCCCACTTATCTTTGCAGCCCCAGCTGAGGGTTACCACCTCCATGAAGCTCCCCGAGGCCCAGAAGGGCAAATCTTCCCTCCACACCGACCCATCGATGCCTCTGAAACACGCACAGCCACAGACGCTGTCACGTCACATGACAGTCCTTTCAGGTGAAATGCAAGTTTCTCCGGAGATGGAGAGAATATTTTTTGGTGAATCCTTGGTGCCTTGTTCAATGACTAGCGTTTAGAATGTGCTCAACATATGTCTGTTAAGTGAGTCAGGCCCAGATTGAACTGAGAGTGATGATGAGCCTTGCTTGTTGCCATAGGAATAGGGTCCAGGGCTACAGGGGTTCACTCCGAGGCCTAGGGTACCAGAGATGCATTCATATGGGCCACAGACCACATCTCCTGCCTGCAAAAACCTCGCCTCAGGGTGGGGAACTGGCCCAGCCCATCTGACACCAATTTCATGATTGCTGTTGATAAAAATAGCACCATGGAGAATGTCTGAATGGTGAGGCACACAAAGACACCCCACCCTTTCCATCGAAGCGAAGGGGCACAGCTCAGTTCTGTCTGCACATCTGCCCTGCACACTCCAGAATTGGGGCGTGGCCTGGGGACGGGTTTATGAGAGACTCGGAAAGAGAAGCCCTGATGCACAAGCGACATTAACCAGGGGGCACTTTGCTTCCACCAGGAGCCGAGGGACTCACTCCATACCTCTCCCCTGCCCCTGGTCTGTGCTCATTCTAACAATGTATGTTTGCCTTTCACTGCCTAATAAGATAACAACAGGGGGGTGGAGGGAATGGGTCTCTCTGGAATAGAGGGGGTGGGGGAGCTGCATAGAGGCCACATTGGAGCCTGCCAGCGGGGTCCCCAAAGTGCTACCCAGAGAGGAGGAGAGCAGGCTTCCTGGGCAGTGGGAGCAGAAACGACATGGAGTACACAGCAAAGACAATCCAGGAAGGTTGGTTGGGACCATTTTTCAGAGAATCTGTAAGGTCTTGCTAAGAAATCTGGGCCAGTGTGATATCTTATTATATCATATTCCCTCCACCCCCTGCTGGTATTTTATTATATAAAAGTACAAATCAGTACCTTTCAAAGATTTTTTTAAAGTTTAGTAAAGCACACGTTATGGGGAAGTTGCATGGGAAGTGATTGCTACTTTGAGTGAGTTAAGAGCACTGGGTCCTGCAGTGCTATAGGCT
The DNA here is from genome assembly GCF_963259705.1 of Myotis daubentonii. NCBI lineage: Eukaryota > Metazoa > Chordata > Mammalia > Chiroptera > Vespertilionidae > Myotis > Myotis daubentonii. Next base: position 89,409,631 of record NC_081845.1, on the reverse strand, counting down.
TATTGTCACGAGCATGGTATTGCTTTTCCTCTTGTTGGAATGGAGAAATATTCTGGGATTGAGGTCTCTGAGGGTAGTGACCTCAGGTGGGTAAGCATTAGTGTGACGGCCATCATCCTGGCAGTCAGCGTCCAAAGTGTCTGCTTAGAAAGGCCAAGGCGAGGGGGCTCATGATACCCATTGCCTGAAGGCAAAGAGGCAAAACAAGGCCTGGAAGCCTAGAGAGACTTCACTGCTGCCTCATGGAAGGGAGACTGAGAGTCCACAGAGATGACAATGGGAAGGACTCCCCAGGCAGCTGCAGTGTGAGACCCCAGGCTCTATCCCAGCCCTGCTCTTGTCCATTCCAATTATCCTCATTTAGAGCTCATCTAGTCCTTTTGGGTTGTACTAATGGACCACTTCCTATTCTAATTTGGGGTCACCTGAAAAGTTAATGAACCCCTTTTTATTTGCTGAGAAGATGTCTCTACCTCGCTCTCCCTCTCAGGATTCCCTTTCTCAGATGACAAGCTCTCGCACATGGTGTGCAGAGAAAGAGTGGGGCAGCGGAGCACAGGAGTGACCACAGCTTACCTTGCTAATGAGATCATGAGCCTGCCTCTCACTTTAAACCAAAAGCTAAAGGTGATTAAGTTTAGTGAGGAAGGTCTGTTGGAAGCCAAGATAGGCCCAAATCTCGGCCTTTTGGGCCGAACAGTTAGCCAAGTTGTGGATGCAAAGGAAAAGTTCTTGAAGGAAACTAACAGTGCTGCTCCAGTGAACACACGGATGATAAGAAAGTGAAACAGCCTTACACCTGATATGGAGAACATTTTAGCGGTCTGGAGAGATGATAAACCAGCCACAACATTCCAATAAGCCAAAGCCTAATCCAGAAAACAAGGCCCTAACTCTCAATTCTATGAGGGCCGAGAGAAGTGAGGAAGCTGCAGAAGAAAAGTCTGAAGGTGGCAGAGGTGGGTTTAAGGAAAGAGCCATCTCCATAATATAAAAGTTCAAGGAAAAGCAGCAAGTGCTGATGTAGAAGCTGCAGCAAGTCATCCAGAAGAACTGGCTAAGATAATCAATGAAGTGGCTACACTAAACCACAGATTTCTAATGTAGATTAAACAGCCTCATATTGGAAGATGATGCCATCTAGGACTCTCATAGCCAGAGAGAAGCCAATGCCTACTGTCAAAACTTCAAAGTACAGGCTGACTCACTTGTCAGGGGCTAATGCAGCTGATGACTTTAAATTGAGGCCAATGCTCATTTACCATTCTGAAAATCCTATGCTAAGTCTAATCTGCCTGTGCTTTATAAATGGAACAACAAAGCCTGATGATAGCACATCTGTTTACAACATGGTGTACTGAATATTTTAAGCCCATTGTTGAGACCTAGTACTCAGAAAAAAAAGATTCCTTTCAAAATATTATGGCTATTTGACAATGCATTTGGTTACCCCAGAGGTCTGATGGAGATGTACAGCAAGATTAATATTGTTTTTATACCTGTTAATACAACTTCCACTTTATAGCCTATGGATCAAAGAGTAATTTTAACTTTCAAATTCTTACTTAAGAAATCCATTTTGTAGGGTTATAGCTGCCACAGATAGTGATTCTTCTGATGGGTCTGGGCAAAGTAAATGGAAAACCTTCTGGAAAAGATTCACCACTCATGATACCATTAATGAACATTTATGAATCATGGGAAAAGGCCAAAATATCAATATTAACAGGAGTTTGGAAGAAGTTGACTCCAATCCTCATGGATGACTTTAAGGGGTTCAGCACTTCAGTGGAGTAAGTAGCTGCAGATGTGGTGGAAACAGCAAGAGAAGTAGGATTAGAAGTGGAGCCTGAAGATGCGACTGAATTGCTGCAACTCGCATGAGAAGACTTTAACGAAGGAGATGCATTTTGTGAATGAGCAAAGAAAGAGGTTTCTTGAGATGTAATCTATTCTTGGTGAAGATGCTGTGAAGATTGTTGAAATGACAACATCATTTTAGAATATCACACAACTTAGTTGAAAAAGCAGTGGTAGGGTTTGAGATGATTGGCTCTAATTTTGAAAAAAAAAAAAGTTGTTGTACTGCAGGTAAAATGCTGTCAAACAGCATCACATGCTACAGAGAAATCGTTCATGAAAGGAAGAGTCAATCAGTGGGGCAAACTTCATTATTGTCTCATCTTAAGAAATTGCCAGCCCCCACCCCCAACCTTCATCAACCACCACCCTGATCAGTCAACAGCCATCAACGCTGAGACAAGATGCTCCACCACAAGATCATGACTCCCAGAAGACTCAGATGATTAGCATGTTTTATCAATAAAGTATTTTTAAATTAAGGTATGTACATTGTTTTGACATAATTCTATTGCACACTTAACAGACTACAGTAGAGAGTAAACATAACTTTAATATACACTGGGAAACCAAAAACATTCATGTGACTCACTTTATTGTGATATTCGCTTTATTGCGGTGATCTGGAACCTAACCTGCAATGCCTCCAAGGTGTGCCTGTATTACCTTAGATAAACTTCTCCATGATCCATGGTCATGATTTCATTGTGCAGATGAGGAAACTGAGACTCAGTAAAGAAGTGGGTCTAGGGGTAAAACTCTCCCAGCTTTTAGAGACGGGCTAGTTCTCCTCTTTGATCAGTTTTTCCAAGGAGAGCATGCCTGACAGAGGGGAACAGGTGGTAGACTCCAGATAACCTGGTGGTAGTTGATTTACCCACAAAACTATGCTCTTATGAGTGCTCATCTTGTCTAAAAATTTGAGCTTTCTTTATTGTATTACAGGGAAAACAGAACCATGAATTTTGTTTACTGTTTGCATAGTTTATTTCCTTTATGAATATGTTCTAAAATTATTTCTAGACTTTGTACATGGGGGCAGGGTTTTTTGTCAGCTTTGTCTGCTACAGTATTTCTAGCACCTGGGTCATCCCTGGCACAGAGGAAGAACTCAATCAAACGTCTTTTCAGTGGGTGTTATGGAGGCTGAATGCTTTTCCTTGTGATAGAGCATATTGTGACTTTATGGGGGAAGTGACGATGTTCCATGGCTTTCCCTCCCTCCACCCTCATGCTCCTGGGTAGGTTCACCCCTCATCTAGTGTGATTTTAGAAATGTAACACCGTCTTCCCCCCACTACATGTCACCATGCTTCAGAGCCCACCATTAGAGACGAATTCCAATACCAAGAAGCTTTCATAAAAATGCAAATATTCTTGAAGGTATCACTGTTTTAGGGCCAGCAAAGAAAAATTGCATAGTTTGTTGATGATTAGCTAACAGGTCCTGCAAAGATGGGAGGTTGGTGTCAGAATCAGGGGGATCTGAGCTGGAAAGGGAAGAGAAATTGCACCTTGGTCCCAACTTTGTTTAGGCTGATGGACTCAGCTGCTCATCAAGTGTACACCTGAGGAGATCTGGCTTCCCATTGCTCGATCTTAGCTGTTTCCTTTTAGTGAATTTCAATTATAGGTCCCAGTGTTGAATCCCAGAAAACATGGATGACTCAGAGAAGCCTGCTGGCTTGCTGAGTCACAGAGCTGTTTAAAACTTAACGGGGAGCAAATAGAAGCATCACAGGGTTGTGTAAAATTTCAAACAAAACAAAGCAAAACCAAAAAAACCCCAAAACCCCTAAAGGACAGGAGTTTCTCAGTCTAAGTCCCCAAAACACGACATTGCAATTCCGGTTGTGAATTGGATGGAAAACATTTCCCCGTCCCAAAGGAGCCACCGCTTCCGGATGTTGATACCTATATGGAGTGCTCAGGTAGACATGACCATCAACAGGTACTCTCCACATTAGCCTTGAGTTGGGTTTCCGGAAATGTTAGGCATCCGAAGTTCTTAGGCCCTGGTGCCTTGTGCATTTCTTAATGCTCACTTTGCTGCCATCCTGAAATTTGGTTTCTTGCTTTTGGAAGCCCTCCCCACTCCCGAAGCAGGGTACCATGGAAACCAAATGGAAAGGGAAAACATCGGAAGTGGAGAGTCTATGCTGCTGCCTTTGGGCTTGCTGTCTGACTTCCTTTAGTCTGGGCACGTGGGCCAGAACTCATTTTCCTGGCTGCTCCCAAACAGCCTACTGCTGCTGAAGCTATTGCTTAAAAATGGACAAAAGTAAAAGAATGGAGAGTTGTGTTGTTCATGCTGAAAAATGATTGCCTGGTTGGAGCCAAAAATGTATTTTCCTTGGAAAAGACATTTATTCATGTTGGTGCCTCTGAGTGAATGAGGAAGGGGAGAAAAGAAGAGCGAGAGGGAATGAAGGAAAGTGAGAGTGGGGGTGGGTTCCCAAGGGAGAGGGGGTTTGGGAGACACTGAGTGGGGAAGCATGGGACTTGGTTGGAATGTCTGTACGGAGGATTCTCCGAAAGGTCGGGGACCTCTGAGGGGACCTTGCCGAAGGCAGCAACCCTTACCTTGACTTTTCCAAACAAGTCCGATCCCCTGGGATGTTTTGCTGGAATCTCTATGTTTAGTCTTTAAAGACCTGATCTTGTAGAAGCATATACTTTCTCAAGAATACTTATCCTGCTGATTGTATCTAAAGGTTAATTTAAGTTCAAACTGTTGTTACAATAAAAAGCCAAAGAGGCAGGCAATCAGGGCTGCTTTTACTACTAAAGTAAAACAGCCCCTTAGCCTCTCTTTCACAGAAACCTGTGTCAGAGCAATCTGTTCACCCATCGTTCAGGGTCTGCTGGTCATCCCCAGCAACACTGTTTGGGGACACTCAGGGCTGCTGCTGGGAGGAAGCTGGATGTGTGTGTGTGTGTGTGTGTGTGTGTGTGTGTGTGTGTGTGTGTAGTGGGGGAGAGGGGGATGAGGGTGATTACACTATCTATGGCTTGGTATTGGAAACTTCCAAACTAAAGGTAAGGGAATGATATGCATGCCTACAATCCACATTACAAGGGCGTGCGTACAGTCATGAGAAGCAGCAGGGGCGGGGGGAGTGTGTTTTCGTAGCTGATATAAGGTTCCATAGACACTGAGAATTCTCTGTAAATGTTGAGTTAAGGGAAATACCAAAAATACCCTCACATATAGTTAGAAGAGAAGTCCTTTCTTTAGTGTGTGGAGAGGTTAGAATGAATGGACCAATGGGAGGGAGAGGAGTCAAGAATTTAGATGAGAGGGATAATCTATCAAGGCAAATGAAACAGGTCAGGAGGGCCTGAGAACCAAAGGAAAGGTCAGTGGTCCAGCACTCATGGGAATGAGCTGGGAATAAGGATATCCCACGGGAAGTGATGGCTATAGCCAGAAACTGGGGTGAAGGCCAAGTCAGCAGCTTCTAGCATGGAGAGCAAAGGGTCCATCGGTTCAGAATGGATAAATTGGTAAGATGGGGAGGTGCTTAGGATCTCATAACGAGGAATCTCCCAGAAAGATTAGAGGGACATCTGAGATGCTCTCTTTACCGTCTCCCCCCACAGTGGGGCGGATGTTGTCATTAGGAAGGAGGTGGTTTTGGAAGTTACATGAAAAACAGGGGTGGCACATCTGTGGCCCGTGTTCCTGCTCTCCTTCCTCACCCCGATGGAAGACTGTGCCAGCCAGTCACAGCATCCTTTGCTGGGGAAACGAAGGGCAGCACAGGTCTCCAGGCAGCCTCTCCCAGCCAACCATCCCTGCCCTAGAAGCTCCTCTTTTTAATAGATGGCTCCCAAGTGGCTACCCAAGCAAACGACATCTGGTGTGGCTTTCATCTTTCCTGTGCTTTCAGGATAAAACAGCTGCCTGGTTCCATCACCGTAGGAGCTGGCCTGCAGGTGACTTTCCTCAGGGAGCAGCACAGACTCACTGGGAGTGGCCGTCTGGGCGTGGGTGCTGAGGAGGCCTCTGTCCCTGCTTCTCCACCGCCAGGGTGATGGAGGCCACCGCAGGAAGCAGGGCCATGTGCCACGGCTCTGCTTACTTAAAGGGCTAGAGCACTCAGCTACAATTTGAGGAGTTGCTGGGTGGGGACAGCAGGGTACGAAATCTGAGGATGAGGGGAAGACAAAACCACTTAGCCACGGCCAAAGTGACTACAGATGTGAAGACCAGAGGGTAGATTTTGGGGGGTGACCAAGGACACTTGCCCAACCTACTTCCTGCTTTTGATTGAGAACTTCTGGAATGGGTTGGCGCCCCAGGGCCTAGGGGTTCAAGGCCTATGTTCAAACCAGATGCTACCACCTGGACTAATGTCTTCAGATTAGGACTTGTCTTGGAGTTTCCTAAATTGCTACATGAAAGATGTCAAAGGAGAACCTTTAATTAGTAGAGTCGCGGGGCTGGCTTGGACCAGGCTGGAGCATGGCAGGCTTGGCAGGGGCTCTAGGGAGGGGAGGGAGGGAAAATCTGAAGTGGAAAGCCACAGAAACCTTAGGAGACCCACCCAATGGTGGCACCACATCTAAATAAATCAAATGAGTTCCTGAATCCTAGTGCCAGAAATCACACATCCCACCAGCAGCTCTCACAGGCCCAGCAGCGCAGACCACGTGGGCTGGGGGGAACTGAGGGTTGGTGTGCAAGGGAGGTTGTGTTTCCCTTTCATCTTGGTAACCGTGTCTGAAGCACCCTCCTGCCACACTGTGTCCTGGACGTTCATCTGAGCAGGGGCAGAAAGGCGTGGTGTGCCAGCCGCGTGGACAGGCCCGGAGCCCCTCAAAGCATGGCCGCTGCTTGAGGGCACTTGCCCATTTCCAGCAGTTACGTCAAACCTCTAAACATGGTCCCAAAGGTCACCTGCAGAAAGCCTTCATTTTCCGAACCCTGCGTCTCTAGGTTTTATTTTGTGGGCGTTCTTATTCAGGACAAAGCGCCCATGTGGTTGCTTAGAGAAACCCATAGACAGATGCAGGCATGGAGCTTGGAGAGCAGCCTGGGGCATCCTGGCATCTCTGTGTTTTGGAGTTAACTCAGGAATCTGGAGGCCAGCAATGTTTCCATTGAATAAGACAGCCTGCTGCCAGGCTGACCTGCATCTGGGAGTCTTTTCCATGGCTCGGTCCACAGCTGTGGCAGCCCTGGAGGAGCCTTGATGTCTAATCCCATGCCCGATATTTGGACCAACCCTAGGAATTTGGTGGAAGGACACGTGTGTCCTAGCCCTTTGAGGGTTAAAGGGCAGTCGGCCGAGAGGCCCACTGGACAGAAAGGCAGCATTCCTCTTCAGCTTACCAAGAGGCTCCAAATTCTTTGGACTCCCCAAACTCAGGACTCCCCAAGTTTGAGATGTACTGACCACTTCCAAAGGCCATGGTTAACTGTTGCCTGGCTTCTTCCTGATGAGGTCTGAGATGGTGAAGAGCAAGAGGCAGCTTTTGGAGGGTTGTGGTTGGGACATGGACTGAAAACCACGAACACATCTTATTAGGGCGGGCAGCTCAGAAGAGCTGGAGGTCTTTGTGAGTAGGAAACTGGGGAAAGGTCCCTGGTGGCTGGGGGAGCTGCTTCATCCAGGAACCCAGGGGGCGGGGTCAGGAGCAGAGGGAAGGGAGGGTTGGCTGACTTGAGTCTCTGACAGAAGGACGTTGTTAGCCAACTATGTCAGTTCCAATTAAGTAATCACCTCTCCCTAATCTACACAGAGCTTACACCCAGCAGTCTCTGCAATAAAGTAGTCGAGGCACTTGAAATGGTTCTGCTGGACCGGAGCGGGGTGGGGGGTTGCTATAGAGAAGAGAAGGGAAAGGGTGCAGGTCCAAAGAGTGTGGGTTTGCCAGACAATCTCCCCCCTGCAAACGAGCAAGTCATGAAAAAGAGATGAAGAGGACCCAGGAGGCCAGCGTTTTCCTTTCCAATTCTCTGTGTCCTAACTGCTGCTTCTCTGGGAGGCACTTCATTATTTAAATGCAACATTTGTTTATTCACTCAGGCAGCGAGTCAATTGGAGAAGCCCCCCATCTGTCAGCAAGTGCTGAGTGCCTACTCTATCGACAGCCCTCTTCGCTGGCCAGTTACAGATACATAAGAGAAATATTGTCCTTGAACTTACGATACAGAGCACTGGGGCGATGGGAAGGTCAAAGCTTACAGTAGAAAGCAAAAGAGCGCTCACAGACGAGGCACTGATGGTAATAAGATGCAGATGGCGGAGGTGACTGGGAGGAGCAAACAAGGGACATCAACAGATGAGAGAGGGACTTTCAAGGAAAATTCCTCCTGCGGAAGGTTTTAGGAGCCCAGGAGCAGGAGCGGGAGGGAAGGAGGCCCCTGTGTTCCCGGCATAGGGAACAGAAAGGCAAAGCCATGGGCGCGGGGAGGAGCCCACTTCGTGCGGGGTCTGGCACAGAGATGGATCGGATGAACCTGGGGGCTTCCTTTGTTGTGGGGGGATTTATTCCCCAGTGACCTCTCAGTCCAGACACCACTCTCTGAACTCGTGCCTGGTGCTTGCCCAGGGCATCCCCAGGCAGGCAGTTCTCCCTCCCTCAGGCCACTCCGCCATCATTCTTGTCCAGCGTCTGAGCAAAGGAATAGGATTTGTGGTCAGAAGACACGGGGATGAGGGCTGGCTTCACTTCTTAGCTGTATGGCCTCGGGTCTGCGTTTAAATGGCTCTAATCCCAGGGTCCTCATCTATGCAGGGAAGCTAACAAGAACCCCTGCCTCTGGCTGTTATTGTGAAGAGGATCTACTTTGTGTAGATCTCCATTTTGGAGCCACTGAACACCTGTGCGATGATGTATCTTGGTCACTGTCCCACCTGCCCACCCCCCAGCCCTCAGGCCATGAAATCCAGCCGGGATGTGACTGCCTCCTGTGTCTATAGCCCCAGGTCCAAGCTCAGTGCCTGAAACAGAGCAGACACTCCAGATAAGGTGTGTGGACTGAATGAACGAGCAAGGATGAGATGTCTCCAGTTAACTTGTTTATCTTAAAAGCACCACTTGCTAACTGTGCATATATCGCTAATGCAGTTCTCTGTGTACATGTTCTACGATGACAATAAAGAAAGCAGAATGTGGCAGCTCTGACTCGTCTGTTTAAGTCTCTGACAGAATGAATAAATACGGCATACACTATACAAAGTGAAAGTGTAAAGCTGAGTTATTATCATCATCGTAAGTAATAACCAGTCATCCAAAAGCCTCCGCACAGCAAGCTGTTGCGAGTGCGGGAGCTACTTTAACACAGTGGAATCTGAAGGTAGCTGCGAACCAGGGGTCAGCACGTAGGGAGTGGCTTACACTGTGAGCGCCTTCCACTGCACCTGTGTCCCCTGCTCCCGCCCAACCAGCCAGGCTCATTCCACAGTGACAGCATCTGGCTGAGAGCAAATGCAGCAAGACAGGGGCTTCCTCAGCTTCCAACCCCATGTCAGCTGGTGGCCTCGCCCACGGTACAGGCTTCCTCCTGGTTACAGTGGCACGAGCGTCCACCACCTTGTCAAAGGCCCTTTCCATAGACAATGCCCGACAGGGCTGTCCATGTCCGCCCTCTCTGTCCCTCCCCTCCCCGGCTCCCCTGGGACAGTCCACGGGGCTTCCTCTGAACATCCCAGTGATCTCAGCATTGCCCAACCCGGCGGCCCGTTTTCTGTTCTAATGGTAGTTGACCTCTCAGTAAGTGGCTGAGCAGCGCAGTCACCCACGGGTCCACATGCCGCCACCATGTCCGATGTCCCCGGGGTTAGCGAGGGACGGGTTGTTCTGGCCGCAGGCTGTGAGCAGGGGGGCGATGTGCTACTTCCCGGCTAAGGCACTGGAGAGCCGCCGCGCTCGCTTCTCTCTCACTCTGGTGACCCCAGTCATTCCAGACATCAAGTCTACGTCAGTCTGGTGACTGTGGACCTGGGACCCTGCCCTCATGCAGTTGAATAAGAAATAACTTATGATTAGCGACTGAGCTTCACTGTTCTAACGAGTCTGTCCCGAGCAGCGCGCAGCAGCGAGCGCCACTGCAGACACCTCCCTTCTGCTCCAGCTTTTCCTTCCTGGCCTCCGTGAGGCCACAACCATGCTCTCCTGGGTTTTCCTCTTCCAGCCTCCAGGTGGCAGGGTGTGGGGCTCAGCCCTGGGCCCTTCTCCGCCAGTAGGTGATTTCATTTAGTCTCAGAGCTTTAATGCGAACTAGACACCAGTGGCTCCAAAATTTGTATCTTTAGCTCTGACCTCCCCACGGGGGGCCAGGCTGGGATAGCTAATTGCCCACTTGAAATCTCCACTTGAATGTCTACTTGGCATCTCAAACTTAACGTGCCCCAAACAGTACCCTTAATTTCAAACTCCATTCCAAACCCTCCCCGAGCTGTTTCCCCTAAATGCTTTCATAGCCGTAAACGGGACCACTTGCTCCAGCAAAACCTCTGGGACTCTTCCACGATCCCGAATCCCCCATCAGCTCACCAGCAGGTCCTGTGTGCAGCCTCTAAACCCGTGATTCTCAACCTTGGCTGCACATTAGAACCACCTGGGAATCTTTTTAAAATCCTGATTTCTGGGCCTCATCCTTCAGAAATTCTGTTTCTTTGTTACTAATGTTGTGGCCCCACCCCATAACAAAGAAACAGAATTTCCGGAGGATGAGGCCCAGAAATCGGGATTTAAAAAGATTCCCAGGTGGTTCTAATGTGCAGCCAACGTTGAGAACTACTGCTTTAGTGTGTCTTTTTTATCCCAACCTAAGTCACTGCCATTTCTCACCTGGAATGTCTCTTACCTGTTTTGCCCACTTAACAACCCGAGTGATTTATTCGTAATGCCATCATGTCCCTCCTCTGCCTTAAACTCCCCAGGGCTCCCTCGCCCCTGAACAAGGCCCCAACTCCTCGGCCCGGCAGGCCCGGGGCCATCTCTCCTCCTCACGCCTCACCCAGAGCTGTGCTCACGCCCTCTCCACTCACTGGCCTTCTTTCAGCTCCTCAAATATGTCAATCGGATTCCTACCTCTGGGCCTTTACACTTGCTATTTGTTCCTTGGTTTGGAATGTTCTTTCCCTGAATCTTTCTATCAGTGCACTATTCACTGCCCAGCTCACATGTCCTATCGGAAACAGGTCCCTAATAGGGGCCAGATTTGCACCTTCCTCCCACCTTCCAAACCAAGCCTCACCTGCCCTCCTGTGAAGGCACCAACTCTCGGGTTAGAGCTCTCTCCTCTCTGCACCCACAGTGAGAACTATAAAAAGCCCCTCTCACCCTAGCCAGTTTGGCTCAGTGGATAGAGCATCGACCTGCGGACTAAAGGATCCCAGGTTCGATTCCAGTCAAAGGCACATGCCCAGGTTGTGGGCTCGATCCTCAGTGTGGGGCATACAGGAGGCAGCCAGTCAATGATTCTCTCTCCTCATTTATGTTTCTCTCTCTCTCTTCCTCTCCTGTTCTCTCTGAAGTCAATATCAATAAAAACAAACAAACAAACAAATACGCCTTCTCTCCCAGGATCCCGGCCTGGGGCGACCTCCACAGGCCCTGCTAACCCATATCCTGATTAACCTCCTCGCCTCACGCTCTGCTCTCTCTCTTACTTGGTTTTCACTGTTGTGCTTGCTTATTTTGTTTTGTTTTTATTTTCTGAATACCACGCCTATAAGTAATTGTCTCTAAAAGGAACTACACTTAACTCCACGTGTACATGGGGAGGGACTTGCTGAACAGTTCTCGTTCCTTTTCCTGGCAAGAGCTTCCATCTGAGACAGATTGAGAGCCTTGGGGATGCCTGGAGCTGTTTCAGAGCGTATAGGTCAGCCACGGGGATCTGTGTCTGAGGCTCGGACCACCTCAACAGAGAGAAGTAATTGACCACCGTGAACCATTTGTGTTAAGCCATTCAGGACGGTTTCTGAGGAGGCTTCTGTCATAGATGCAGTACCCCATAAGAATTGGAGAGGAATATAGTTGATGCTGAAGGCACATCCTAAAGATTTAAACACCCATATCTTTGCCTGATGAGGTAAGAACTGTCCAAGGCCTTACTTTACTTTTCCTACTTATTGAGGTACAGCTTGTTCATTGCAAAAATTGTTGGGAAATAGGGGGGATGGGAACAACCAGGGAGAGGTCAATGGGGGAAAGAGGAGACATATGTAATACCTTAAACAATAAAGAATTAAATTTAAAAAAATTCTCGGGATATAAAGAATGATGTAAAAAAGCAGGGGGGAAATCACTCACAATCCCTCTACCCTCCAGCTTTTTTCTATACTTTGTTTTAACTCTGCAGTTAAGATGATAATGCACATACAATTTTGTAGCCTATTTATTTCAATTAACATTATCTTACAATTTTTCTAAGTTATTACAATTCTTAAGAATATTACTTTTTATGGTTGTATAATATTTTTTTCATTACAGTCCATCTCCTAATATTGGTCTTTTCCATTATTTTTATGTGTAAGTACTCTGTAAATACTGCTGCAGTGACATGTTGGTGTGCACATTTTATTCCACACTGAATTAAATTAATTAACACGACACGTACAGAGCCCACTCTATCCCAGTTCCTGTTCATGGAGCTGGTGAGCAGGGCCTCTTCCCTTGGAGAGCTTCCATTCTGCTGAGGGTGACAGACAGAGGAGCACCCGGGTACACACTATTAGTCAGCTATACGAAGAGAGACACGCAAGGTATGTGCGAGATATGAATAATGGGGGAGGCTGTTTTCTTAGAGAGATGAAATTCTCTCTGAGGAAGCATATTTGCACAAAGGCATTCTGGGCCATTTCTGTAGGCTAGATTCCTCGAGGGAATTTCTGAGTTAAAAGTTCCTGCTTTCTAGGAAGCCAGATTGCTCCCTGATAGCAGTGCCTGGAAGAAAGACAATTATAAAAGTGCACCTTACCAGGGTATGATCTCAAGTAAGTTCCTTATTCCCCTATTGCTTAGTTTTCCTGTGTGAAGCAGAAATAATACTTGCATGTGTGCACCTGGTGTGTGTGTGTGTAGCAGAAATAATACTTGTATGTGTGCACCTGGTGTGTGTGTGTGTATGCATGTGTGTGTGTGTGTGTGTGAAGCAGAAATAATACTTGCATGTGTGCACCTGTGTGTGTGTGTGTGTGTGTGTGTGCACGAAGCAGAAATAATACTTGCATATGTGCATCTGGTATGTGTGTGTGTGTGTATGTGTGTGTGTGAGTGTGTGTGTGTGTGTGTGTGTGTGTGTGTGAATCAGAAAGAATACTTGCATGTGTGCACCTGGTGTGTGTGTGTGTAGCAGAAATAATACTTGGATGTGTGCACCTGGTGTGTGTGTGTGTGTGTGTGTGTGTGTGTGTGTGTGTGTGTGTGTGTGTGGTGGAGGTGGGAGGGTTGGGTGGCTGTGGAAATGGGATGTTAAGGTTCTTGTGACCTAGAAGGACTGGGCCAAGGGGCAAACACACACGCATATCTGTGAAAAGAGAACGATCAGGTTGTCAGATGTGTGCAGGGCATCCCAGTTGGTGGAAACTTAAATAAAAGAGGGCTCTGGCATGCTTACACGTGTGGCGTGAACTTACTGTGTCTGAGTTCCAAACACATTAGGTGGTCAGTCACGCCTAGTGAACGAAAGAACAAACCCGAACTCCTGCAAAGAGCTTATGGACACGGGGGCTGAGAAGGAAAGATCTCAGACGACTGATCACACAGCAGCCAGCAGCGCTCAGAATCTGCCTATCGGACCCACAAGGAGAGCCCCTTCATTCACCAGCCTGCACAGAGGTGGCACTGTCGGCTTCCTCACTCACAACATGGGGCTAGGACTGCAATGCCTACTTCATAGGGCTGTTTGGGAGAGTGAAAGGGATTGAAATATGGAAAGAGCACAGCACAGACTTGTTCACAGTGGGCCCTGGGTTATGTGCCGTCTCTCTCCCTCAAACTGTGCAAGTAGGTAGGAGCGGATCTGGGGTGGCGAGAGGAGGGGCAACAACATATCGCGCTGAGAGGGCTCTAAGTACACTGTATCTCCCCAAACCCCAGACTGTGTTGCACTCTTTTGAGTTATCCAGTCTTTAGTTGCATATAAGATAATTGATGTTGACAAAAAAAAGAAAAAACTCCAAGGAAGGCCCTGGTTGATGGCTGGTGTTGAGCAAAGTGATGGAAGGCATGCATTTTAGCATCAGACTTACATGCTCTCCTCCTGATGAACCTGAATTGGAAAACACAGCTCCAATCATTCCAATCATATCTCCGATTTCCCCCGGGTCTTTCCAGCAGTTTCTCCTTCAGGTCTAGGTCCTTCTACCTCGCAGGCCCACGCTTACCTCTCTGCTCTGTCCCACCTCCTCCATCATCTTTCTGACTCCTGGCCCGAGGCTCTCCGCCAGAGGTGCTGCCTGGGGCCGGGGCGTGCACTATTCGGGTGTCCTATTCGCTGGGAGTAGGACACACACATTCCGTGACCACCACGATCACCCTTCCCTTTCCCCAAAGCCAGTGATGTCCGGGTTCCTTGCTCACGAGGCACCAGGTGGAAACCACAGATCGGTCCCACCTGCTGCTGGCCTCGCAACTCCTCCCTGAGTTTATCCTCCGCTCTCTTTGCTGTGTCTCCTCCCGTGGGAGAGGCACTGAGGTGCTCTCCTCTCAGTACTTGCAGTAGTAGCCTTTGTCTGCCTTCTTCCTCACTGCTCAGGTTTGGTTTTTTTTTTTTTTTTTAATCCTGTCTTTTCTTTAAGCCAGAAGCAGAACTGGACTTTGGAAAACAATGCCAAGGGCTCGGCCCGCATGCCGCCATCTGCTGCAATGGCAGGATGAGGAGGGAGCCGGGAAGGCACTAAAAGGTAAGCAGGAGCGATGGAGAGTCTCAGCTGGAAAAAGCTTCCCAGGGTGGCATTCATCTGTGGTCACAGTGTTCACAGCAGACACGCAGGACCTGGTTAACTGCTGCAGTGCACGGGCTCGGGGGAGTCGCCCTCTGCTTCCACTGCGGGGCTGACTAATGAGCCGGGGGCTGCCTGGGCAGTGAGCCGCGCTCTCTGGACATAACGGACGCACAGAGTAAGCGGGCTGCTGAGGCCCCTCTGGCTGGGTTTCCTCTTGTTACAAAGAGCCAGTTTTGAACGTGTAATTATGAGTCTCCGGGCTCCCAGTCTGGCACAAAAGTGATTCATTTTAAGCAAATTATCAGTTTTTGCCCTGTTACCAATCGCCGTGATCAGCCATTCTGTTAAAAACACACACAAAAGGAACACTTTTATGAAAAGAGCGGGATGTGTGGAAGAACTAACTGCACGATGCTTTCCAGACGTATGGACCAGAGTCAAGCTCAGGCCCCGTGTGAGCCAAGCAACAAAATAAATAGTGAAAATGGCACAGAAAGCAAACGATCAGGAGAATTCATTTCAGAACAGATGCAAAACCAACTTGTGCAGCCAACAGCATAAAATTGCTATAACGCTATGATTCGTGGATATTCTCCCCTGGCCCCCATTCCAACTCGCTTGGACCTACTGGAATTGAGGTCAAAGAAGAAATATATATTTGGGGGGACGGGCTGATTTAACCCAGAACATTGTTGAAGAATCAGTGATGATGGATAGTTGGACAGATGGACTGATAGGCAGAGAGCAGAACAAATAACTGTGATCTAGCGATGCGTCTGTGGTGGAGAGGAAACGCTGGGACCTTCTCCTGAAGACACCTGCTACATTCATGATCCCTGGTTGAGGAAACATTTGGAATGATCAGTAACCCTTTGTCAGTTGCAAGAGTAGTAATGGATCTGAAAATACAAAGACAGTTTTTGTTTCCTCTGTTGCCTTAGGAATTATTAACACTTCCCAGGACCACAATAAGGGGAAATGAGTCCAGAGTGAACTGGCTCAAGTGTCTATATTTTGGAAGAATTACTTGAAATTTCCAATTAATCTCTTTAAGTAGCCACCCCCTCACCCACACCACTGTAGCACATTTCGTAAGCTGCCCAGGGAACTTGGCTCTGGGTTAAATTGTCTCACAAATTTTAGATCCTTTCCAAATTACTTTCAATTTAAAGCTGCTTTTCTTGTTTCTTGATTACATTATTTCTTGCCCCTTCCCTAGAAACCACAGTTACCAAATGGCTATTTTCATGTGTTCCCAAACCCATCAAATGAACTCAGTTAATCACTTAATATTTTTTGGAATATCCATCTTTTATGCTTTCTGCTAATCATAGTAATTGGTAAAAGAAAAAAAAAAATCAGTAAAAGCCATGAAAAGTAAAGGCAGAATATAATGGTCAGCAATCAACTCCTAATGGGCAATTCCAGTACACATTTTCAATTCTCATACCTCTTAGCCTCTCTGCAGTAGTTGAATATCCCTTAATTATGAAAATGTTCTTCCCTGCATCTTGGCAGAGTCTCCTCCTTATTACCCCTCTAAGTCTCTACTGTTCCCGTAAGCCTCCTTCACTGGCTGTGGCACTGCCCTGCATCTAAGTGGCAGCGCTGACAATGAGATCAGTGGGGATGGAAAGGAAATGTTAAATTCAGTAGACATTTCTAATGAGACATGGTGGCTAACTAGCTGTGTGACTATATGTTAGAACTCTTAAGTTACAAAAAATGGAAACCTAAAGTTTAATCTGGCTTTAAAAGTGATTTGTACCGGTAAAGGTAATTGAAAAATTCAAAGACAACACTGGCTTCAGGCACTCTTTGATGCGAAGAATCAAAAGGAAAAGAAGGAGAAAAGACTGATCGGAGGAAATCACTGAAAATGAAGCACAGACATCTTCTGATGTGGAAAATATAAAAGACTGAGATGTGGCAGATTAATAAGGTCCAACAGATATCTAATTGGGGTGTACAGAGAATCGAGAGAATGGTGGAGAGCCAATATTAAAAGAGATAATGGTTCTACATTTCCCAGAAATAAGAACTATGTGAATCCTGGCATTCAGGAAGCACAGTAAGTACTGGACAGAATAATACATTTAAGAAAAACACCCTCATTTCCTAAACATAATATTCATGCTGAGAGCACCAAAGACAAGAGATCTTAAAAGCAGCCAGGGGTTTTAAAAGACATATTGCTACTAAAGAATAACAATTAGATTGACACCATATTTCCCAATGATAACAATGGAAACAAAAAGGCAATAGGATAGTACTGAGAGAAGAGATAGATTAAATTAGAATTCTATACTCAGCTACATTGCCATTCAAACATGGGGGCAGGGGGTGTTTAGGGCACAAAATGCTTACTCTTGCCCTAACCGGTTTGGCTCAGTGGATAGAGCGTCGGCCTGCGGACTGAAGGGTCCCAGGTTCGATTCCGGTCAAGGGCATGTACATTGGTTGCGGGTACATCCTCGGTAGGGGGTGTGCAGGAGGCAGCTGATTGATGTTTCTCTCTCATCGATGTTTCTAACTCTCTATCCCTCTCCCTTTGTCTCTGTAAAAAGTCAATAAAATACATTTTTTAAAAAATGCTTACTCTCCCCTCTACCCATATAGAAAGTCGAAACTCTAGCCTCAATTTCAAGCAGTTTTTCATCATTAGCCAAACACACTGTGTTCTCCCATGACCTTTGGGCTCCTGCAATACTGCCTTGTTGGTGCGGAATGCCCTTTTCCACAGGCAGGCACCAATCAATCCTTCTATGTTACTTCAGGAAAAAGAATGCCAAATCCAAAAGGAAACTGCCATATGTAAGAAAAATAGATAAATAAATAGGAATATCTAAATAAGAAGTGCCTGTATATAATAATATTAATACTCTTTATTAATTTGGAGAAAAGAAAGAATAAAAATAAATTTGGTCATATTTTGGACAACAATAATGTTTAAGATGAACAGAACTTTGAATTAAAATGTCCTAAGGTTTCTGTATTGTTTAGGAAGGCAGTAGAACTATTAACTACCTTCACTGGCTGTAGTAATTAGTTAATTTTAAATCTAAAGTAGTAATTAACTAACCTTAGATTTCATAAAGTAAAAGTTACTTAATAAAATGTAAGAATAATAGATATAGCTCATAAAACGTCCAAGCTAAACTAAGAAACAAACAAACAAAAAACCAGAAACCTCTCAAAAAGTTTACTGGAAGTAGGAAAGAAAAAAGAAAATAAAACAAATTGCAGTGAATAGAAAAGACACATTAAATAAAACAATAAAATCCAAGATATTAGTAATCACAATTTATGAAATAGATAAAATTCACCAGGGCAACAATATATATTGTCAGGTTGGATTTTAAAAATCCAAGTATATTCTATTTATGAGGCATATCTAAAATATAAGAACTTGGAAAGATTGAAAGTAATAAGATTGAAAAAAGATATTCAAAGCAAATGCTAACCAAAAGAAAACTAGCATAGCAATATTATTATCAGGCAAAATATACTTAAAGCAAAGTACACTGTTAGGGACTCATAGGCTCACTGCATATTGATACACAGCAGAAATAATTCATAAATTGAAAACACCAAAGTATATCATCAAAACATATAAAAACAAACTAAACAAATCACAGGAAACAAAAGCCCAATTCCATTACCATAATGGAACATTTTAATATTCCATCACAATAACTGAAAGAGCAATGAGATAAAATGAGTAAAAATATTGAGGATTTGAAATAATAAAGTAAGTAGACTTAATATAAAGAATGCAAAAATCCTTTATCCCCAAATGAAAAAATATATATTCTTTTATTTATTTTTTAAATTTTATTTTATTGTTTAAAGTATTATAAATGGTAGTACATATGTCTCCTTTTTTTCCGCATTTACCTTCCCCAAGCATGCATGGGATATTGACAGAAGCCGGACATGTACTATATTTCAAATCAGGTCTCAACAAGTACAGAAAGTTGGTCATAGAAACCACTGATAATAATGCAATATAATTGGAAATTTAACACAAAAAGACATCTTTAAAAACTTTGTATGTTTGAACATGTATACTATATTTCAAAATTACTCAGGCGTCAAAGAAAAACTAAAAAGCAAAGTAGATGCTATTTATAACAATGTTAATGTTTTTCATATCTTGTGGAATGCAACTAAATTAGTAATTAATGGAAAATTTATAGCTTAAGGGTTATATTATAAAATAAGGAAAAAGGTAAGTTAATGAAATAAGCATATATCTTGAGAAGGTAGAGAAACATTAGAACAAACCTCTTAGAAGAAGGAAGGATATAGGAGGAACAAACCTGTTGAGAAAAGTCCTGCTTCTTCCTACTCCACCCATATAGAAAGCCCAAAGTCTAGCCTCAGTGCCAAGCAACCTTTCCTCCAGCTACACAAAATTTTCACCAGTATCCAAATGCGCGACGCCTGTTCATGCTTTTGCAATGCTGCTTCCTAGGTTTGGCAGGCTCCACCTCATTCCTCTTATTTCAGTTCAAGTGCTACCTCTTTCGGGAAACCTTTTGTCTCCCCTCTGCAGAATTCTTACATTCTTTCACATTGATGTCAATATACAATGGCTTTTTGTCATGTGAAAGTGAGCATGAATGCATGAATAGAATTGCTAAATTGGGTGGTCAAAGAAGAGTTTTTATAAGATGTCAGCCTTAAGCTAGAATTTATGTAAAGCCACACTAGATATTGTTTGAGGCCCAACTTAATAGCAATAGGAGTAACCTCAACAATAAATTATAGTCAAGATTCATTGAGCACTGCTGTGTACACTTAATAGGTGAGGAGAGAAAAAGTATTCCTGATGAGCAGATGACTCAGGCAATATGAGTGAGGCCAATCCTACTGGTTGGCTAACCTAAAAATCATCCCCAATCCTCTTCATTTTTGCCTTCCTCTCAATTTAGACAGGGATGTACAATAAAAATATAATGCAAGTCATATGTATATAATTTTAAGTTTTCTAGTAGACCCATTAAAATGTAAAAGAACAGGTAAAATTGATTTTAATAATATATTTTATTTAACTCAATATAACCAAAATATTGTAACTTCAATATGTAATCAATATTTATAAAATTAAGATATTTTACATTTGCTTTTTATAATATATTGTTGAACTCCTTTGTATATTATATATTTACTAGAGGCCCAGCACGCGAAACCCCAGACCCACAGCGCCGGCGGGACCCCAGACCCGCCGCACCACCATGAGTGGGACCCCAGTGTCTGCTGCACTTCTGTGGGGGCAGGATCCCATACTTGCCACGCGAGGCGGGACTCCAGACCCCAGACCTGCCCCAGACAAACTGTATGAGGTGGGACCCCAGACCCGCCGCATGAGGTGGGACCCATCAATGCACCTCCTGGTGACCGGTTGTTTGGTCGTTATGGCGTTACGGCCATGGGCTTTTTATATATAGAGATAGTGCACCTCATTTCAGATACTGAATTGAGATGGTAGAGATAATCTTTATATTTTATAAAATTTACAATTTTTCCAAACATCCTTTAAAGTTTTCCAAAAATCAAAATACTAAAAAATACTGCCCTTATCTACAGCCAATATCACCCTCAATGGACAAAAACTAAAAGCATTTCCCTTAAAATCAGGAATAAGACAGGGATGTCTGCTTTCACTAGAAGACATACTTATTGATTTTAGAGAGAGGGAAGAAGGGAGAGAGGGAGGGAGGGAGGGAGGGAGGGAGGGAGGGAGCGAGACATTAATTCGTCAGTTGACTTCCAGTACATGCCCCAACTGGGCATCAAATCCATAATCTAAGTATATGTGCCCTGGCTGAGAATCAAAACTGAAACCTTTTGGTGTATGGAAATGTGCTCCAACCAACTGAGCTACACCAGCCGGGCTCACCACTCTTATTCAGTGTAGTACTAGAAATCCTAGCCACTATGATCAGACAAGAAGAAGAAATGAAAGGCATCCAAATTGAAAAGGAGGAAGTAAAGCAGTCATTATTTGCAAAGTAGAGGCCCTGTGCATGAAATTCATGCACTGGGGAGTTCCTCAGCCTGGTCTGCACCCTCTCACAGTCTGAGAACCATTAGTCGGACATCCTTAGCACTGCTGTGGAGGCAGGAGAGGCTCCTGCCACTGCTGCTGCGCTTGCCAGCCGTGAGCCTGGCTTCTGACTGAGCGGTGCTCCCCCTGTGGGAGCACACTGACCACCCGGGGGCAGCTTTTGCATGAGCATCTGCCCCCAGGTGATCAGTGCGCATCATAGCAACCAGTTGTTTTGCCATTTGGTCAATTTGCTTATTAGCCTTTTATTATATAGGATGGCATAATATTATACATAGAAAACCCTAAAGACTCCACCAAAAAACTACTGGATCTAATAAAAGAATTTGGCAAAGTAGCCAGATACAAAATCAATAGCCAGAAATTAATGGCATTTTAACTATCAGAAAGAGAAACTAAGAAAACAATCCCCATTTTCTATTGAAACAACAATAAAAAAAGGTACATAGGAATAAACTTAACTAAGGAAGCAAAAGACCTCTACTCAGAAATATAGGACATTGAAGAAAGAGAGGAAGATGTACATGGACTGGAAGAATTAGCATAATTAAAATGTCCATACTACCCAAAACAATCTATAGATTCAATGCAATTAGTATTAAAATACCAATGGCATATTTCAGGGATCTAGACAAATATTCCAAAAATGTATATGGAACCAAAAAAGACCCCAAATAGCCACAGCAATCTTGAAAAAGAAGAACAAAGTTGGAGGGATCACAATACCAGATATCACACTATACTACAAAGCCATTGTAATCAAAACAGCCACTACTGGCACGAAAACAGGCATATAGATCAATGGAACAGAACAGAGAGCCCAGAAATCAACCCAATTGGCCTTTATGGTCAATTAATGTTTGACAAAAGAGGCAAGAGCATACAATGAAGTAAAAATAGTCTCTTCAACAAACGGTGTTGGAAAAATTGGACAGGGACATGCACCCCCAAAAGTGAAACTAGACCACCAACTTCCACCATACGCAAGAATAAATTCAAAATGGATAAAAGATTTAAATGTAACTCACAAAACCATAAAAATCCTAGGAGAAAACAGATAGTAAAATCTCAGCTATCTTGTGTAACAATATTTTTACTGATATATCTCCTAGAAAAAGGGAAACAAAGGGGAAAATAAACCAATGGGGCTACATCAAACTAAAAAGCTTTGTACATGCAAAAGAAACCATCAACAAACTGGAAAGGGAGCCCACTGCAGGGGAGAACATATTTGGCAAGGATACATCTGATAAGGGGTTAATTTCCAAAATATATAAAGAACTTATACAACTCAATGCAAGGAAGACAAACAATCCAGTTAAGAAACGGGCAAAGGACCTGAATAGACACTTCTCTGAAGAAGAAATACAGGTGGCAAATAGACATATGAAAAGATGTTCAACATCACAAATCTACAGAGAGATGCAAAGGAAAACTACAATGAGGTGTCACCTCACCCCTGCCAGAATGGCTGCCATCAGTAAATCAACAAACAAGGGCTGGCGAGGATGGAGGATGTGGAGAAAGGGGAACACTAGGGCACTGCTGGTACGAATGCAAAGTGCAGCCACTGTGGAAAACAGTATGGAGTTTCCTCAAAAAATTAAAAATAGGACCGCCCTTTGACCCAGTGATTCCACTTCTGGGAATATACTCTAAGAACCCAAAACACCAACCAGAAAGAATATATGCACCCCTATGTTTATTGAAGCATTATTTGCAATATTTGGCAAGCAGCCCAAGTGCCCATCAGCAGATGAGTGGATACAAAAGCTTTGGTACATTTACACAATGGAATATTAGGTGGCTGTAAAAAAGAAGGAACTCTTCCCCTTTGCTGCAGCATGAATGGACCTGGAGAGTATTACACTAAGCGAAATAAGCCAGTCAGAGAAAGACAAATACTTTATGATCTCACGTATATGTGGAATCTAATGAACAGAATAAACAGACAAACAAAATA
This sequence comes from Myotis daubentonii, assembly GCF_963259705.1. Lineage (NCBI taxonomy): Eukaryota > Metazoa > Chordata > Mammalia > Chiroptera > Vespertilionidae > Myotis > Myotis daubentonii. The sequence goes on along the minus strand of NC_081845.1, from coordinate 89,386,824 downwards.
GAGCCAGAGGCATAGATAGATGCATGGTGTGGACTGACAGCTGTCAGAGGGTGAGAGCGGAGGGGGGACCGGATCAAAGAAGGTGAAGCGAGTAGACAAAGAACATATATACATAGTCCATGGGCACAGACAACCATGTAGGGAGGGCCAGGGGAGGGGTGGTGGGGCTGGGTGGAGGGGGACAAGGAGGGGGACCATGGGGGACATCTGCAATAGTGTCAACAATAATAAAATACAGCCCTCAATATTTGCATCCATATTGATAAAACTGGTCGGTGAACTATTTATGTGTAATACTGGGAACCATGCATGCAGCTGCTGACATGTGAGCCACAAAACAGTAATATCTGTGCCATGCAATGACTAAAATGAAATGTAGTCTTACCCAAACAATAAAGTGTATCTAATGGGAAAAAATGTGTGGTTTTTTTACTGCTCCCATGTTTATATTTAAATTAATGAAAATCACATAAAATGAGAAATTCAGAGCCTCAGTTGCACTAACCACATTTCAAGCACTCCATAGTCACATGTAGCTGGAGGCTGCCACATTGGCCAGAGAAGCTCTAGAGGCTGGAGGAGCCACACATCCGTGTCCCCAGCCTTCCCCATACCTCGGCGTGGCTGTGTGATACATTTTGGCCAAAGAAATGTGCGATAAAGTTCAGAGTGAGCTTCTGAAAAGTCTTTTGCTTTCCTCATAAAGGAACAAACAGAAGAAGGGAATCTGCTAGCACCCTTTCTTCCTCCTTTTTCTTGCTTTGCATGTGAACATTATGTGATAAGTGGAGCCAGAGCAGCCATCTTGTCACCATGAGGCAACTCACACGAGGATGAAAAATAATTATGCTAAGAATGATGAAGCAACAACCGAGACCCTCATGACAATCACTGAGCTGCTGCACCAGCTCGGAGATCAACTACCTTTAAACAATGTCTTTCCTTTCAATTTAATAGACAGATGGTACTTGCAGCTGAACACATTCCTAATTGGCACAATGAGTAGAGCACGTTGGAAAATGAGACAAGAGGTGGCCTCAGTAGGGGAGGTATATGTTGAAGGATAGTAGTAAGTTTTCAGGGATGGGGCAGAGTCAGGAAAGGGAGGGCCCACTAGATATCTCACCTGAGAAGCCCAGAGGAATACAGCTGTCCCTGCCTGCGAACCTTACCGTGCTCTGTCTTTTCTATAATAGTTTGTATAGATGCCATTTTCCGGTACTCGATTATAGGGCCGGGAACTTTTCCAGAGAACGTACTCAGTAAATATTCATTAGCCAAATGATTCGATTGAGAGCTGGTGGTTTCAAGACAGGCTCTGCAGCTTAGATCAAATGTCTAACATCAAAGAAATCCCAGCAACCTAAAGCCCTCAGTGAGAAAACCTATTAAGGGTTCCTGTATTAATCTGTCAAGTGGAAAGTCCCTGGCCTACCTTTTATATCCCATAAACACCTAAAACAAAAAGGACCACAGTGAATTGGATTTTGCCTAACCCTCTCTACTTTCCACGTAATTAGCAGGTATCACCTTCATCTTTCCTCTGGCATTTGGCCTCTATTTTCATCTCTTTGAACATGTACGCCTAACCTCTTGGTGTCCTTTCTGTTATTCCTCTGAACTACACTCCCATTTTCTCTCTGTTATCCTGCTCCATAGTGTGAGACCAGGCCTCCAATTACAGCTCGAGTCGTTTGCGAACCTCTATTGGCCAAACTGCCTCCAGCTTCATCAACCCCAACCTACAACCCAATCAGATTCTTCTGGTGCTATTTTTAAAGTCACATGTAAAATTTTTCTCAGATTTTGAAATAATATATTCTTTGTAGAATATTTGGAATAAACTTTAAAAAGAAAAAATCATCTCTACTCTGCCCACCAAGAGATAATGACTATATTTTAGTGTATTTTCTTCCTGATTCTCTAAGCGTTAGATCTATGTACCACGATTGAAATTGTATTATAAACAAACTTGCATTCATCTTTTTCACTTCTCATCACATCGTGAAACATGTCTTGTGTAATTAAAAATTCTTCAAAAGAATTTAAAAAGCAACTGCATGATGTCCCATCATGGCCGTTCTTTAACTTATTTAGCCATATTCTTACATGATCACCTCTCTTTTCTGGTTCCCCACAATGACTGCCAGTTGTCTTTTGTATTAAAAATTCCGGCTCCTGCACCCTGTCAGGTGCTGTCGTTCTGTAGCTGCCTCTCCCTCCGGCTGGCGGCTCACGGTATAGCCCAGTGGTCGGCAAACTCATTAGTCAACAGAGCCAAATATCAACAGTACAACGATTGAAATTTCTTTTGAGAGCCACATTTTTTAAACTTAAACTATAGAGGTAGGTACACTGTTATTAACTTAATTAGGGTACTCCTAAGGCTTAGGAAGAGCCATACTCAAGGGGCCAAAGAGCCTCATGTGGCTCGCGAGCCGCAGTTTGCCGACCAAGGGTATAGCCCATAGCTCTGCTCCCTCCCTCCCACATACAACTAGCCTCTCAATTCTGAGTCATTGCTCATTTTCTTTTTCCTACATCTCTGTCAGCTCATTGCGCTGCTTACAAGTTACCTCGGTGTCATTCCAATAATCGCCCACCAGCCCTCCTTGTGTTTCATATACCCGTTTATCTGGTGTACAAGTTTAGGACCTGCAGTTTGTAGCTGGTCGTATTTATGTTTCTCTACGCATCATGGTCTGAAAGGGTGGCAGGGGCTACTTGGAGGGCCAGAGCAGGAAGAATGGAGCGCACAGGCTGGGGGCCGCTTCTTCTCAACCCTCTATTGCACTTTAGTAGAAGTCCGGTCAGCTCTGGAAGGAGGGGTGTGGGGGGCAGGTAGGACCATCTCGTGCTCCAAGCTGAGCAGCAGGGAGTAGTCAGTGTTGGCCGGGTTTGAGGAACAAGACAGACTATCAGGCATTTGGACACCATCTGCATTTCCATGCTAAATGAAAACATATTTATTTTGGCTGCTGAATATCTGGGGGATGAGAGAACCTTTGTGTATATGGGAGGCTTACCCCTTTTTTGGAAAAAATGATCTCAATTAAACCCAGTGTTTGCTTTAGATTAGCCAGTGTGTGAAGCGTGAACTTGTGCCCTAACCCAGTGAAGTGTCCCTATTTTGCACCCAATGTTCCTTTATCTCGCACAGCTCTTCTTTGGTCATTGAAAATTGTCGGCGTTTGCTTAAAAGTAGAATCTGGAACACAAAACTCCAGTGAGCCTCCTCCTCGGCCTCCTCAGGCCTCCAGTTGGCAGAGGACCTCGACTCAGACTGGACGCCGGGCTGAGGCGGCCAGGCCAGACCCCGCGGCGTGTTCCTACGTGCCACTCAGTGGAGCAGGGCTTGCGCTCACAAGCCTGGCGTCTGCCTGTGGGAGGTCGCAGGGCTTCCTGAGTTATGGGCAGTGAGACACTGAGGATGGATTAAAGGCCCTTCAAACGCTGCCCTTCTAAACGGCCCCTTTGAACTCTTGTTCACGGACAACAAACTTTGGTCCTGAAAGCGTGGCTGTCCCAGTTTACGGCAAAAGAAAGTTCTGGGAAAACCCGGTTCGGTGCTGGTTAGCCACTCGAGCAAAAACGTGGATGGGAAGTAGTAGCACCTTTCAGGTGTGTTTGTAAACTCTCCTCCGCCAGGACTTCTTTCCCAGCGGCCCACTTTCCCAAAGATGTCTGCTATCACCAGAGGGCAGTGTCCGTCTCATTTTCCAGAACAGGCCCTGGGCTGACATCGCTGCTTCTGCAGGTGGACGGGGAGGTCATGCCCTGGGCACGCGGCCTGGAAGGAGGCTCCAGGCGTTGGTGTCTGGCACAACTGGCTGCCGCGTTATCAAGGGAGGGCAGGGAGGAAGGGCAGACATTGCCACATGGCTTGATGCAGACACAGTTTCGTTACATGAATAATTTCGAACGAATAATTCTTGTCTCCAAAAATCAATGCAATGATCGTATCATCAAGAGGTAACAGTGGTACCTGAACAACAGTTGCCCAACGTGAAGCCTCCAAGTCATCCCGGACCCCTTTCCTGTCGCTGGCTTCTTAGTCACAAAGACCGGCTGCCTCCGTCTCCTGGGGAGCCCTCCGCCCCCCTCCGCATCCCAATGCCACTGCCTTTCTTGCTTCAAACCCTCACCAGCTCTTTGGCGCCGCCCGCCTCGCTTGTCTCTCTGGCTCCATTGCAGCCCCCTTCATGTTTGGCAGGAGCGGCTTTCTAAAGAAACCCGATTGCTTCTCTGAGGCTTAAACATCTTCACAGGTTCCCTAGTGCTAATGGTCACAGTGTCATATACAAACCTTATGAGGTTAACAATCAGGTCCCAACCTAAACCTTTTCTTCTGTCTGCACAGCCCGCCCCCCCGCCCCCCCCCCCCCCACACAGTGCACCTTGTGTGCTAACTACACTCGACCACCCGAAGTCCTGGGAGCATTCGCACAGACCATGCGCTCGCAGGCCTCTGCTCTTTCTGACCTCACTCTTCCCCATTCCACTGTGCGATGGATTCATTGGGGGGCAGGGAGGGGGTAAGAGATCAACCGAAGGACTTGTATGCATGCATATAAGCATAACCAATGGACACAAGACACTGGGGGGTAGGGGAGGCCAGGGGATTGTCAAGGGCTGGGGGAAAAAAAAGAAAAAAGAGGCAGCTGAAACGTTGCTGCCACCGAAGCCCACCTTAACTTCTCCAGGAAGAGTGTTACTCCCTCCCACCGCACAGCATGCACCACATGCCTCCCTCATCCCCTCCACCTTATGCGGAAGGGCTCCTTCTCTTGTTTAGCTCTTTGTCTTCTCTGTGAGCTCCTTGACCTCAGGATGGTGAACTCCAGAACTAGCACAGAGCCTCACACATGCTGGTGCTCTGTCATGCCGGCTGAATACATACATAGGGTGGCAAAGGAAGGTTTTCTGATGAACAGTTTTGTGTGACAATAAGATCAGCCTTCCTTCCTTCCTTCCTTCCTTCCTTCCTTCCTTCCTTCCTTCCTTCCTTCCTTCCTTCCTTCCTCCCTCCCTCCCTCCCTCCCTCCCTCCCTCCCTTCCTCCCTCCCTCCTTCCCTTCCTTCCTCCCTCCCTCCCTCCCTCCTTCCTTCCTTCCTCCCTCCCTCCCTCCTTCCCTCCCTCCCTTCCTTCCTCCCTCCCTCCCTTCCTTCCTCCCTCCTTCCCTCCCTCCCTTTCTTCCTCCCTCCCTCCCTCCCTCTCTCCCTCTCTCCCTTTCTTCCTTCCTTCCTCCCTCCCTCCCTCCTTCCCTCCCTCCCTCCCTCCCTTCCTCCCTCCCTCCCTCCTTCCCTCCCTCCTTCCCTCCCTCCCTCCTTCCCTCCCTCCCTTTCTTCCTTCCTCCCTCCCTCCATCCCTCCCTCCCTCCTTCCCTCCCTCCCTTTCTTCCTTCCTTCCTCCCTCCCTCCCTCCCTCCTTCCCTCCCTCCCTTTCTTCCTTCCTCCTTCCCTCCCTCCCTCCCTCCCTCCTTCCCTCCCTCCCTTTCTTCCTTCCTCCCTCCTTCCCTCCCTCCCTTTCTTCCTTCCTCCCTCCTTCCCTCCCTCCCTTTCTTCCTCCCGCCCTCCCTCCCTCCCTCCCTTTCTTCTTCCCTCCATTCCTTCCTCCCTCCCTTATTCCCTCCCTCCCTCCCTCCTCCCTCCCTCCCTTTCTTCTTCCCTCCATTCCTTCCTTCCTCCCTCCCTCCCTCCCTCCCTCCCTCCTTCCTTCCTCCCTCCCTCCCTCCCTCCCTCCCTCCTTTTCTTCTTCCCTCCATTCCTTCCTCCCTCCCTTCTTCCCTCCATTCCTTCCTCCCTCCCTTCCTTCCTTCCTTCCTTCCTTCCTTCCTTCCTTCCTTCCTTCCATCCTTCCTTCTAAAAATCACTGGGTATCAAACCTCTTCTGGATTTTCTAGAAGAACATAGAGTAATGGTTCCCAAGTTTAAAAATCAAAGACAAGGGAGTTGGTATTTTCAAAATGGTGGCATGAGGAGCTCAGAGAACCCTCTCACCAGCAAAACAACCATAGCTAGTGAATTTAAAAAAAAAAATTAAAGTCTCTGAAAATTATCCTACGGGCACATAGCAAATGGAAAAAAAAATATTTTTAAAAATCTGCTAAATCGTTGTAATTACAGTGAGAGTTTGTGCCATTTGAGCCTGGACCCATTCTCGCTCCATCCCACAACAAAGTAGTGATGGTAGCTCTACTTTGGGTGAGTGCACAAAGCTCCCTTGTCCCATAGCTTCTAGTCTAGGGTTATGATATCTCTCCAGGAGGGGTAGGCTCCAGCATATCTTATGACCCCAGCTCTGTGTTGCAGAACCTTTATTCCAGGTGAGAGCCGATGAGAATTTGGGGGCCCATTTCCTTTTTTATTTTATATAGATTTTTTTTATTGATTTCAGAGAGGAAAGGAGAGGGAGAGAGAGAGAGAAACATCACTGATGAGAGAAAATCATTGATTGGCTGCCTCCTGCACGACCCACCCTGGGGATGGAGCTCGCAACCCAGGCATGTGACCCAACCAGAAATCAAACCATGACTTTCAGGTTCATAGGTCGATGCTCAACCACTGAGCCATGCTGGCCAGGCTGGGGGCCCCTTTCCTTCACTCATCCCCCACTTTTAAGGCAGAAGCTCTATCCCAGGAGTTGCAGGCCAAGATTACTGGGTCCTAATTGCTTTTGCCTAAGTTTGCTCACAGAATGATGGTTTCATGCTAGAAGAGGCAAAATGAGAAGGCAAAAGGCAACTGCCCCTGGCCAGCATCTCACTCATAAAGCAGAAGTGTCACCTCAAGAGAAACGGACCATGGTTCCCACCCTCAGTTCCAGAGCAGCTCAGAGGTTCGGCTCAGAAGAAGAGGCAGGTGTAATAACAGAGAGCTTCATAGTTTTCCCCAAGGTAACTGACTTTATTTGAACAGAAAGCGTGGAGAAGTTCATGTCTAAGGGTGAATTTAAGTGCATCAAACTGTGGAGTCTTTTAAGTTCCGAGTTGTTGAAAACAATAGAGCAATCAGCTGTCAATTAGCAGAGGCTAACAGCCAGGTGTGATACCAACAGGCAGACAGCTTAATAGAAAGATCAGGAAAACGAAGGAAGAGGCTGCCTGCTAAAACCACCTTCATCCGACCTAGGGTGACTGTGCACATAGCCGGGATCATGTCTTCTGAAGGAAGAGCAACACCAGAGGCTGCACACTGCCAAGGAAACAGACTTCACTGAGATGGTCCAGCCAAACTACTAGTGAAATCAACACACACATAACAACAGGCCCTGGGGGTGGGGGGGTGGAGACCCGTCTCCACAGCTGCTAAAACATATGATCTAAAATGTCTAATTTTAAATAAAGAATGATGAGAAATGCAAGTAAACAGGAAAGTGTGACCCATAAACAGAAAAAAATAAACAGAAAGTGCCTATTAGAAGGTACAGATGTCAGCTTAGTAGACAGAGACTTCAAGCCAGCTATTATGAATATGTTCAAACGGCCAAAGGAAACTGTGCTTCAGGTGCTAAAGAAAGGTATGATGCAGTGGCTCGCCAAACAGAGGCTATCAATAAGGAGACAGAAATTATAAAAAAGAACCAAAGGGAAATTGTGCAGTGGAAAAGTACAATGACCAAAGTGAAAAATTCACTAGAGGGCCTCAACAGTCGATTTGGACTGACAGAAGAAAGTATAGTGAATTTGAAGGTCCATCAGTAGAGATTATGCTATCTGAAGAACACAGAGAAAAAGGAACAAAGAAAAAAATGAATAGAGCTTCAGAGAAATGTGGACACCATTAAGCACACCAATATACAAGGAATAGAAGTACTAGAAGAAGAGAGGAGAGAGAGAACATAAAATTATTCAGGTAAATAATGCTGAAAACTCCCCAAATTTGATGAAAAACGTTAACCTATACATCCAAAAAGTGAGATCTACACCCAGCTGCATCCTAGTAAATATGAAAGCTGAAGACAGAAAATCTTGAAAGCAGCCAGAGAAAAATGACTTGTCATGTACGAGGGGACCCCAGTAAGACTAAAAGCTGACGTCGCCTCAGAAATGATGAGAGGTCAGAACACAGTGGGATTCTATATTCAAAGTCCTGAAAGAAAACAACAACAACCATCACCAGGAAGTATATCCAGCAAAACTGTTTTTTCAAAAGTAAGGTTAAATAGAGACGTCCTGAAACGAAAGTGGAGAGAATTTATTGCCAGAAGATCTGCCTTACAAGAAACACCGAAGAAATTTCTTTAGGCCAAACACAACTTACTCCAGACATTAATTAAAATCCATATGAGGAAACAAAGAGCACCAGCAAAGGTAGTCATGTAGGTAATTGTAAAACACATTATAGCGCATATATCTTCTTTTAACTGATTTTAAAGGCATCAATATAAAACAATATGTACATAATTATATTGTGTGGCTTATAACATATAGAAATTTAATATAGTTTTGACAATAACAGTGCAAAGAAGGTAGGTGGGAACAAAGCTGTATTGAAATAAGAAAATTACTTCAGTGTTACACCAGATGGTAACCTGAATCCAGGGACTAGGCAAGGGTGGGCAAACTTTTTGACTCAAGGGCCACAATGGGTTCTTAAACTGGACCGGAGGGCCAGAACAAAAGCATGGATGGAGTGTTTGTGTGAACTAATATAAATTCAAAGTAAACATCATTACATAAAAGGGTACGGTCTTTTTTTTTTTTAGTTTTATTCATTTCAAACGGGCCGGATCCGGCCCGCGGGCCGTAGTTTGCCCACGGCTGGACTAGAAGAAGAGAACCAGAAATGGTAAATCAGAAATATAATAAACTCTATACATACATAATTGCTTGCCTTTCTTCTCTCAGTTCCTTTAAAATAAAAATTATATAAAGGCTTAATTATAACACTGTCTTGTTGGGTTTGTAACATATAAAGATGTAATATGTGTATCAAAAATAACACAAAAAGGGAAGATGAAATAGAGCTATATAGAATTAACATTTTTATATCTCACTGGAATTAATTACTATGTATCTGAAGTAGATGCTGATAAAGTTGAAATGCATATTTTCAGCCAGAGCAACAAATAAGAAAATAACTCAAAAACAAATAGAAAAAAATTAAAGGAATTAAAATGCTACACTAGATATTCACTGAATTCAAAATAAAGCAGTTAGGGAGGAAGAGAGAAAGGAAAAACACATGATACATGATAGAAAACAAAACATAACATGGCAGATATAAATTCAACTAAAGTAATAATAATATTAAATGTGAATGGATTAAACAATCCAATAAAAAAGAAGAGATTATCAAATGGGATAAAAAGAACAAGATCCAGGGATACGCTATAGGAGACACGCCTTACACTCAAAGGTACAAATAGGTTAAAAGGATAGAAAAGATATATCATGCAAACAGCAACCATGAGGAAGCTAAAGGGCTGTGCTCATATGAAACAAAATAGACAAATTAGATTTTAAAACAAAAAAAATGTTATTATAGATAAAAGGGGACATTTTATCATGATAAAAGGATTAATCCCACAGGAAGCTATAACAATCACATGTATACAACTAAAAACAGAGCCCCAAGAAAGATGAAACAAACTGACAGAATTGAAGGGAGAAGTAGACACTTCAACAAGAATATTTGAAGATTTCAATATGTCACATTAAAAATGGATAGAACAACTAGGGAGAAGATCAACAAGGGAATAAAAGATTTGAACTATACTACAAATCAGCTAGACCTAACAGACACCTCTAGAATACGCTATACAAACCCTGCAAAATACACATTCTTCTCAAGTGTAACATTCTCCAGGGTAGACTATATTTTAGACCATACAACAGGCCTCTATAAATTTCAAAGGACTGCAATCAGACGAAGTATGTTCTCTGACCACAGACCAGTGGCAGAGAAGGGGATATAGAGCAGAGTGGGGAAGGGCCAGCAGTTGGGATATCAGGGATAAGGGAGGAGCAGGTAAGGAGGCAGAGGAGGGAATGTTAGGGTTTGAGGTTCAAAGTTCAGAGGTCTCAGGGCTCTGACAGGTGGCTGAGCTGTATGATGTGGCTAAGTACAACCCAAGCCAATGACACAGGAGGTCACAGACTTCTCTGGAGGAGCATCCAACAGTGTATCCCCCTGAACTGGTCTCTAAGCACTTCAACCTGGAGTGCCCCAGATGACTGTCCTGGATTATCTAAGGGTGTGATGACCCAGGGGTGTGATTAGGAGGGATCGCTCTGCATGCTCCCCAGGTGACGTGAAAGATGTTGTACATGTACAGGGTCAGGTTTAGAAAACAACAGATTTGGGGGAAAGAAAAAGGAAGAACATGTCATTTTTCAACTACGTGGGTAATCATCTACTAACAGATGTTTCCGCTAATCCCGGTAAGTGAGCCAGTTGGAGAGAAGTGCTAACTCCGTCCATGGAGCCCCTTCCCAGCAGGCGCATGCCCTTCCCAGGGAGTAAGGGCACTAACTGCCCGATTCCACCATGTGCTGCTCTTTTCAACGCCGGCTCCTTTAAGGTCATATTGCTTTAAGATGATCAGATTTTCCCTCTAATGGAACACCACAGAGCTCTTTTCCTCCTTGACCTTTTAATTCATGTTGAATAATAAAACTTAACATTGAGCTGTGATTTGATATTACAACGCCAGGGATGCCAAAGTTAGGGCCTCGCGTTTGCCAGAAGTCTGCAGTGCTCGGGTCCAGCAAGAGAATTTCAGGATGCAATCTGGAAGTGTTTTAAATGCCAAAGAAATGTGACACCCCTCTCTTCTGTTTTCATTTCCTTTTCTCCTGTTCCTCTTTTCCCCTGGTATCTTTACGGTCTCCACGCTTCCTCCTCGGGGCAGTCCCTCCAGCACAGGGACCCACGTCTGACCAGGGAAGGCTCTGCTGTGCACACAACAGCTGCATTTGCAGAGCATCTATTTTTGCTTCCTCCGCTTGGACTCCCTGACCTCTTTCCATTATGCCTCCGTGGTCCACACCCAGCCTTCTCACCGCCTTCTTGTCCTGCCATGACATTGAGCACTCCCTGTCCTCGGTGCCAGCTATGCACATGGATCTGCCACACTCTTTCTGGGCACGGACACTGGTCACATGGCCAGAGCTGGGCACTCAATTTTGGGTTCTCCTGATCTGTGGTCACTGCATAGATCCTCATTCATGAGGCCACATGTGTTCAGTAGATGTGTCCTGTGATGGCTGCAGCCATCCAGAGACCCCCAGGTGTCCTGGCCCGGAGCGCCATCAGGAGACAGTAAGAAAGTAGTAAACACCCTCTCCCAGCACATCTGGGGACCAGCTCAAGGCAGCAAAGGTCTAACTAATCCAAGTCCTTGTGCTCCTCCCGATAGAACTGCTTTAACTCTAGGAAAGGGAGAGTTTCCCTGTATATTTGCCTTGGTCTTGATAGAGCTACGTGCTGAGCATATAAATTGAGAGGATACACGCGTAGCCTTCTGAGGAATGAACAAACATCAAAAGCGTCATAGAGAGTGGAGTAACTTGTAACTACATGGCCTTCTGCTTTTTCCATTTTTAAGTGAAGCCACTGATACTTCTGACACACCAAGGAATTCCAGCTCTCTCCTGAAGCTGAGGATGCCTGGCATGTGAAGCACTTAGAATCTGAGAGCACCGAATCCTCACACAAGTGGCAATGGCTCCCTCGCTGTCCCCAACCCTCCCCATCCTCTCCTAACCCGAATCTTCTTCCCCTTCACAAGCAAACTCCTGGAAGTGCTGTCAGCATTCCCTGGCTCCATTTCCTCAACTTCTCTTCACACCTCATTTCACTGCAGTCTGGTTTCCATACTCAGCACTTCACCGAAACTGCTCTTCTGAGGTCGGCCACCACTTCCTTAGTGCCACACCCGTCTATTTTTTTTTTTTAAATAGACTTTATTGTTTAGAGCAGTTTTGGATTCACAGAACAACTGAGAAGGTTCTGAGATTTACCATATGGCCCCTGCTCCCACACAAGCATAACCTCCCCCATTATCAACATCCCCCACCAAAGTGACACATGTATTACATCGGCACGTCATTATCACCCAAAGTCCATAGCTTACATTATGTTCACTCTCAGTGTTTGCATTCTATGAGTTTGGACAAATGTATAATGACATGTATTCACCATCACAGTATCACAGAGCAATTTCACTATCCTCAAAATTCTCTGTGCTCTGCCTATTTCTCCTTTCCTCCCATAACCCTGGTAACCACTGAACTTTTTTCTTTAAATATATTTTTATTGATTGCAGAGAAGAAGGGAGAGGGAGAGAGAGATAGAAACATCAATGATGAGAGAGAATCATTGATTGACTGCCTCCAACACGCCCCCTACTGAGGATCGAGCCCACAACCTGGGCATGTGCTCTTGACTGAAATCAAACCCAGGACCCTTGAGTTCGCAGGCCAATGATCTATCCACTGAGCTAAACCAGTCAGGGCTAACCACTGAACTTTTTACTGTCACTATAGTTTTGCCATTTCCAGAATGTCATATGGTTAGAATTATATAGTATGTAGCCTTTTCAGATTGGCTTCTTTCATTGAGTAATATGCATTTAAGATTCTTCTGTGTCTTTTCACGGCTTGATAGTTCATTTCTTTTTTAGCACTGCCTAGTACTCCATTGTCTGGATGTACCACAGTTTACTTTTCTGCCCACCTACTGAAGGGCATCTTAGTTTCTTCTAAGTTTTTGCAATTATAAATAAAGCTGCTATAAACATCTCTGTGCAGGTGTTTGTGTAGACACATGTTTTTAACTCCTTTGGCTAAAAACCAATGAGTGCTATCGCTAGATCCTATGGTAAAAGTATGTTTAGTTTTGCAAGAAACTGTCAAGCTATCTTGTAAAGTGACTGTACCATTTTGCATTGCCATCAGCAATGAATGAATTTCTATGCTCCCAGCATTTGGTTTTGTCAGTATTCTTGATTTTGGCCATTCTACTAGGTATCTCATTGCTGTTCTAAGCTATGTTTTCCTGATGACATATAATGTGAAGCATCCTTTCAGATGTTTATTTACCATCTATATATCTTCTTTAGTGAGATGTCTATTATGGTCTTTGGCTCATTTTTTGACTTTAAATAATTTTTTATTTTTCAATTACAATTGACATACAATATTATATTAGTTTCAGGTGTACAATCCAATGATTAGACATTATATAACCTACTAGTGATCATCCCAATGAATCTAGTACCCATCTGACACCATACAAAGTTATTACCATATTACTTACTATATTCTTTATGTTGTACTTTACCTCCCAATGATTATTCTGTAACTACCAATTTGTACTTCTTAATCCCTTCACCTTTTTCACCCATACCCATCATCTCAAGCCCCCTACCCACTGGCAATTGTCAAAATGTTCTCTGTATGTATGAATCTGTTTCTCTTCTGCTTATTCATTTATTTTGTTTTCTAGATTCAATTGTTGATAGATATTATCTATTGCCATTTTATTGTTCATATTTTTTATATTTTTCCCCCTTCTTCTTAAAGAAGACCCTTAACATTTCAAGTAGTAGAAACCAAGATGGCGGCATAGGTAAACACCAGAGTTTGCTGCCTCGAACAACCACTTCAAAAATACAACTAAAAGATGGAACGGACATCATCCAGAACCACAGGAAGGCTGGCTGAGTGGAAATTCTACAATTAGAAGGAAAGAGAAAAGCATACCAAGACTCAGAGGAGGCGCAGTGCGGAAGTAAAATACTAAGGTGCGGAGGTGCATGCGGAGTGGGCTGGCGGCTGAGGGTGCGGTTGTCATTTTCAATCGGGAGGGAGTCTCAGGCTCTGAGCTCCATTTCCGGGCGAGTCTCTAGGGACCCAGACTCATACGGAAGAAGCGGGACTGTCTGGCATCAGTTGGAACTCGAGGGCAGCTTTCTCTCTGAGGGGCTTGCAGCGATTACCGGGACATTGAGAAGCAGAGCCTCTGAGGGCAGGACTGAGAGCAGCCATAACTGCTAGCCCCACCCTGTTGATCCTGTGGGACCCGCCCTGCCCAAGCCCTGCAAGGAGGCTTTTGCTGGATAGCCTCAGGCAAAGGCTAGATTAGCACCTCCCTAGAGATCCAGGAGCCAGGAAACCCAAAGGTCAGAGTGGGACCATCCAGTTTGCAGCTCCGTGGAACCATAAAGGACTCACTCAGGGGGTAGACTCAGTGAGCACCAAAGCCCCATTGAAGCAAGTCTTGCCCCAGAGGGGTGTCTCCAGCACACAAGTTCTCCCACTGCAGACACAGCTGATTCTCACAGCCAATTGGCCTGGAGGTCAATTCCTCCCAGTGATACCTACAACAATCAAGGCTTAACTACAACAAGACTGTGCACAAAGACCACAGGGGGTGCACCAAGAGTGTCCTCCTCAGGTAATTGGGGAGGCTGAACCACAGGGCCCTAGAGGACACTTAGCACAGAAAACCACTTTATCAACACAGGGAAGCATAAAAAATGTGGAGACAAAGAAAAAGGACACAAATGACAGCAATGGAGGAAAGCAAACTACTGGATATAGAGTTCAAAACCACACTTTTAAGGTTTTTCAAGAATTTTCTAGAAACTGCCGATAAACTTAATGAGATCTACAAGAAATCTAATGAGACCCTCGAGGTTGTGATAAAGGACCAACTAGAAATTAAGCATACACTGACTGAAATAAAGAATATTATACAGACTCCCAACAGCAGACTAGAGGAGCGCAAGAATCAAGTCAATGATTTGAAATACAAAGAAGCAAAAAACACCCAACCAGAAAAGCAAAATGAAAAAAGAATCCAAAAATATGAAGAGAGTGTAAGGAGCCTCTGGGACTGCTTCAAGCGTACCAACATCCGAATTATAGGGGTGCCAGAAGAAGAGAGAGAGCAAGATATTGAAAACCTATTTGAAGAAATCATGACAGAAAACTTCCCCTACCTGGTGAAAGAAATAGACTTACAAGTCCAGGAAGCACAGAGAACCCCAAACAAAAGGAATCCAAAGAGGACCACACCAAGACACATCATAATTAAAATGCCAAGAGCAAAAGACAAAGAGAGAATCTTAAAAGCAACAAGGGAAAGAAAGTCAGTTACCTACAAGGGAGTACCTATACGACTGTCAGCTGGTTTCTCAACAGAAACTTTGCAGGCCAGAAGGGAGTGGCAAGAAATATTCAAAGTGATGAATGCCAAGAACCTACAACCAAGATTACTTTATCCAGCAAAGCTATCATTCAGAATTGAAGGTCAGATAAAGAGCTTCACAGATAAGAAAAAGCTAAAGGAGTTCATCACCACCAAACCAGTATTATATGAAATGCTGAAAGGTATCCTTTAAGAAGAGGAAGAAGAAGAAAAAGGTAAAGATACAAATTATGAACAACAAATACACATCTATCAACAAGTGAATCTGAAAATCAAGTGAATAATTTGATGAAAAGAATGAACTGGTGATTATAATAGAATCAGGGGCATAGAAATGGAGTGGACTGGTATTCTTGGGGGGGGGGGTAAAGGGGTGAGGGGGATGTGGGAAGAGACTGGACAAAAATCATGCACCTATGGATGAGGACAGTGGGTGGGGAGTGAGGGAGGAGGTTGGGGTGGGAACTGGGTGGAGGGGAGTTATGGGGGGGAAAAAAAGAGGAACAAATGTAATAATTGGAACAATAAAGATTTAATTAATAAAAAAAATAAAGTATCAATTCAGCAAATGAAAAAAACAACAACATTTCAAGTAATACTTGTTTGGTGATGATTAACTCCTTTAGCTTTCCCTGATCTGGGTAGCTCCTTATATGTTCTTTGATTCTAAATGCTAGCTTTGCTGGGTAGAGTAATCTTGGTTGTAGGTCTTTACTTTTTGCATGTCTATTTCCTTCATCAGGTTAGGGCAAGTTTATGTCATTATTTTTTCACATAGGTTTTCAACTCCTTGCTCTCACTCTTCGCCTTCTGGCACCCCCATGATGCAAATGTTGGAACACTTAAAGTTGTCCCAGAGGCCTTCATTTTTTTTAACTCTTTTCTCCTTTGCCTTTTTAAAAGATTTTAAATTGCTTTTTAGAGAGAGAGGAATAGAAAGGGAGAGAGAGAGAGTGAAACATTGATTTGAGAACAAAACATTGATTGATTGCCTCCTGCATGCCCCCTACCATGGATCAAACCCACAATCCAGCCATGTGCCTGACCGGGAATCAAATTGGCAAGATTTCAGTGCATGGGACGATGCCCAACCAACTGAGCCACACCAGTCAGGGCCTTTTATTCTTTTTGATGTTCTGATTGGCTGTTTGCTGCTTTCGTATTTTCCAAATCTCTGACTTGGTCCTCTGCTTCATCTACTCTACTGTTGATTCCCTGTAGTGTTTTCTTCATTTCAGTTAATGTATTTTTCATTACTGATTCATTTTTGTGTTTTTCCTTTACATTTTCTATTTCTGTTTTTATTTACTATCTCTTTGTTAAAGTTCTAAGTTCACCTATTCTTGCTCTAAGTTCATTGAGCATCCTTACAGCCAATGTTTTGAACTTTGCATCTAGTAGATTGCTTGTCTCCATTTTGTTTAGTTCTTTTTCTGGAGTTTTGTTCTGTCCCTTCATTTGGGCATGTTTCTTTGTCTCCTCATTTTGGCAGTCTCCCTGTGTTTGTTTCTATGTATAAGGCAGAGCTGCTACATCTCCTGGGCTTGGCAAAGTGGCCTAATGTAGTAGGTATCCTATAGGGTCCAGTGGCATAATCTACTCAATCACCCCAGCTGGGCACTGCAGGTGCGCCCCTGCCCCTTTGTGGGTTGTGTGCACCCTCCTGCTGTAGTTGAGCTTTGATTGCTGTTGGCATATAAATAGGAGGGGTCTACCATTTTGTCTTTTACATTTAGATCTGTGACTCTTTTTGAGTTAATTTTTGTGAAGAATGTGAGATCTGTGTCTAGATTCATTTTTTCACATGTGTATGTCCAGTTGTTTTAGCACCATTTATTGAAAAACAAATTGTATTGCCCTTGCTCCTTTCCCCCATTATATTTCTTCTGCTCCTTTATCAAACATTGGTTGACTATATTTATATGATTTTATTTCTGAGTTCCTTATTCTTTCTCATTGACTTATTCGTCTATTCTTCCACCAATACCACACTGTGTTGATTACTTTAGTATTATAGTAAATCTTGAAGTTGAGTAGTGTCAGTCTTCCAACTTTGTTGTTCTTCAATATTGTGTTGACTATTCTTGATCTTTTGCCTTTGCATATACACTTTAGAATTAATTTTTTCATGTACACAAAATAAGTTTTTTGGGATTTTGATTGGGATTGCAATGAATCTATAGATCAAGTTGGGAAGTAGTGACATCTGGGCAATGTTTTCCTATCCATGAACATGGACTATCTTTCCATTTTCTTAGTTCTTGTATTTCTTTCATTAGAGTTTTATAGCTCTTCTCATAAAGATTGTGTATATATTTTGTTAGATTTATAACTAAGTATTTCACTGTTTTGGATGCTAATGTAGATAGTATTGTGTTTTTAATTTCAAATTCCGCTTGTTCATGACACTATATAGGAGAGAGGTTGACTTTTTGTGTGTCAAATTTGTATCCTCCAACATCGTTATAATCACTTATTAGTTCCCTGGTATTTTACTTGTTTGTTTTTCTGAGTTTCCAGGATCTATGGTTTGGTGCCTAACATTGCTTTGGTGTCTGACATTTCTTAGTCATAACGGTTTTAAATAATTTCTGTATTCCTTTCTCTCTTCTCATTCTGTTATTCCCATTGCACATATGTTAAACTGTTTGTTGTTGGCCCAATGTTCTTGGATATTCTGTTCTATTTTTTGTCTTTTTCTTTCACTATTCAGTTTTAGAATTTCCATCTATCTGCTTACATTGCCCATCTCTTTTGAATGATGTGTACTTTATCTATTAGAGCCCTTAGGGTATTAATCATAGCTGTTTTAAATTTCTGATTTGATAATTCCAATATCCCTGCAATATCTGGGTCTAGTTTTGGTCTGTCTCTTCAAATCTTTTTTTTTTTTCTTTGCCTTTTAGTATGTCTTTCTTGATTTTTTTTTCTTGGTAGCCAGACATAATGCACTGGGTAAAAGGAACTGCTATAAATAGTCCTTTAGTAAGGTGGTGGAAGGCTGTGGGGAGAGGGAAAACATTCTATGCTGCTGAGATTAGATCTCAGTCTCTTAGTGAGCCAATGCCTCTGGCCTGTGACCTTCACTCATGCTTCTTGGTCCCTGCCTCTACCTGCTCCTTACGTGGAGAGGACGGCTAGGGTGGCCTGGAGTTGGGTATTTCCCTTTTACCACATGGAATCCTAGAAGGGGCTGGGGTTGGGCATTTTCCTACCCCTGGGTCAGGTAGGCTCTTGTACAACCCCAGCAGGTCAGGGTCTGCTTGCACATTTTCTCCTGAGGGCAGACCTTGTTAGGAAGAACAGAATGCTCTGGTGTATTTCCAAATGTCTCTTCCTTCCTCCCATTGCCAGAAGCATCAGGGGATTTTTCTCTGGTAGTCACTGTGAGGATGTGGTGGAGCTTTTGGAGATAAAACTCACAGAAGATCAAAACTCCAGGGAAGCCCCATAACTGGGTTCCCTGGAGTTGTTAACTCTCAGAGTTGTCCCCACTGAGCCTCAAACAATTCGTTCCAGTTCCCTTTCCCTACGGCTGGTTCCTGTGCAGGTTTGTGCACAGGGGTTTCTGGTGGTGGAAGCCAAGGCTCTCTGTATCTGCCCATTGGTCTCTCTAATTTTGGAGGCAGTGGTTTGACTGGTGACCTCACTTCTTTTATGGGTCTAAGAAAAGTTGTTGATTTTCCAGTTTGTTCAGCTTTTTACTAACATTAGGACAGACAGAGTGGTGATTTCCAAACTCTACACACTGGGCCAGAACCCTGCAGCATCTTGCTGCAGTCCTGATCTTATTTGATACCATCAGCCGGCTCTGGTTCTGTTCTCTGGTTCCCAGGACTCCGCATTACTGGCTGTCCTCCACCTCCCTGTCTGTTCCCGCTCAGTTCTCATGGCATGCTCCCTCCTGTTTTAACTGCTGGCTTTTTTCTCCTTCTCCTCTAACTAGAAACTTCCATGTCCCTGGGTGAAAATATAATTCAAAAATTACTACCCTTCAGATGGTAAATGATAAATGACCCCAAAAGATTAACTGCTGGTATTTTTGCCTTTTGCATGATTGAGGGACTGAACATAGACCCATGATATAAAAAAAATCCTATGGTTGGTCCCAATTGCAGTAGGAAATCAAACAGCCGTGTAGAGCATTTTCATAATGCAAAGTAAAAAACAAAAATAACACACACGCACATGCACACACATGTTCTGACGGGGCACTCCAGTTTTGAAAAAGGTAGCTGCTGGGCCTTCGCGGCCTTGCTGAGAAATCAAGCCCTCTAGACTTCCGGCCGCTGCGGGGAGGCCTTGCCAAGTCGGCCAGAGCGATTCACACCGTCTGATAAACTCATCATACTGCTTTTGTTTTGCTGTGGTGCCAATGCCACCAGATTCTCCCACAATAAGCATGTTGCACACTTTCCAATCGCTTACTGGGCATAAAAACTCTACTTTCTAGAGATTCACAAAGAAAAGAAAAGAAAGGAATACAAATCGACATGCAGGAAAGTAAGATTTTGCTAATTTTGTTGCATGTGTGACAGCCTGTAGAGAACACTGAGTTCGCACTTCCCCTGCTGGTTGTCCAGTTTAACGGACCATCTGAGAAGGTTTGCTTCACGCTCACGCGGTTGCTGTGAGTTCTCTAGGCTGACCACTGCTTACCTATTAAGGCCCTACACTTCAGGAAGAGACTAAACCTATAATATCATATTCTCTTTACAATTGGTTTCTGGAATGATGTTTATCAAAATTGGTTAAAATGGAAAAGAGATAAGCTTTGGCTTTTTGTAAATTGTCTTTAACTGATAATTTGCAAAAAAACTGAAGTAGGGTTTTTATTCCACAGTAGGGTTCAAAAATGGAATAGAAATCAGGGTTAGAGCAGCAGGTATATTTATCTCTCACTCGACTCATAGCTTTATTTCCCCTGGTGCTCAAGAGCTTCACTGATTAAGTAGGTAACCTGAGCATGACAGAAAGCTCAGGACACATCCTTTTCAACAAATAATTTTCTTGGTGGAAAATTCATTTGAGTTTCGATCCAAGATCATGACAATACCACCCACTCCTGTTTTTTATTTGGCCTTTGGAAAATCTAATCTTGGAAATAAAATAGATGTGTATGACTGAAGAAGTTTCTGTGTGACTCTAAATAAAAGCTAATCTTTGAAAACCGGGAACAACTGAATGTGGGGATCTTCAACAAGGGAATATTTAAAGAGAGTTATTTCTAGGAGTTTGAAATATTTAAAATTCATTGTTTCTATGTAAGCCATGATGTGTAGTAGGTAATGCTAAGTAGGTAAAAAAGATATTGCCTATTTGGGGGTTACCCATTCACTCATTCATTCATTTTTCTTTGGTTTTTATTTTTTCCATCACCGTTTATCTGCTCTATACCCTCTTCTACCTCCACTCCCTCAACCCCCACAATCACCACATTGTTGTCCACACCCATGAGTTCTCTCTCTTTTTTCCTTTTTAGCTCAATACCCACTGAATATCCTCACCCCCAGAGCTGCCTGCCTGCTCTCTATCTACGAGTCTGTCTCTATTTTGCTTGGTAGTTCAGTTTGTTCATTAAATCCCACATATGAGTGAAATCATATGGTATTTGTCTTTCTCTGACTGGCTTATTTCACTTAGCATAATGTTCTTCAGTCCATCCATAGTGTCGCAAGGGTAAAAGTTTTTTTCTTTTTATAGCAGAGTAGTATTCCATCGTGTAGATGTACCACAGTTTTTTGGTTTTTTTTTTTAATCCACTCATCTACTGAGGGGCACTTGGGCTGATTCCTACTCTTGGCTATTGTTAATAATGCTGCTATGAACAGAGGGGTACATAAATTTTTTTGCATTAGAGTTTTGGGTTTCTTAGGCTAAATCCCAAGAAGTGGAATCACTGGGCCCTAAGTTAGTTCCATTTTTAATTTTTTGAGGTAACTCCATACTGCTTTCCACAGTGGCTGTTTTGCACAAAAAAGGAAACTATCAACAAAATGAAAAGACAGCCCTCTGCATGGTGAACATATCTGCCAATGAAACATCTGACAAGGGGTTAATATCCAAAATTAATTAATTAATTAATTAATTAATTAATTTATGTTATTGATTTTTTACAGAGAGGAAGGAAGAGGGTAGGGAGTTAGAAACATCGATGAGAGAGAAACATCAATCAGCTGCCTCCTGCACACCCACCACTGGGGATGTGCCCACAACCACAGTACATGCCCTTGACCGGAATCGAACCTGGGACCCTTCAGTCCACAGGCTGATGCTCTATCCACTGAGCCAAACCAGTCAGGGCATAATATCCAAAATTTATAAGGACTTATGAAAAGACACCAAAAATCCAAACAATCCAAGAGAAATATATCCTATAAATTTACACAATGGAATACTATGCAGCTGTAAAAGAAGAGGGATCTCTTACCCTTTGAGACAAGATGGATGGACCTGGAGAGTATTATGTTAAGTGAAATGAGCCAGTCAGAGGGAGTCAAATATCACCTGATCTCACTTATTTGTGAAATCTAATGAACAAAATAAATTGACCAACAATATAAGTCCAGAGGCATGGAAGAGACTGACATATGTCAGAGGGCACAGGGGTGGGGGGAGCACAAGAAGAAATTAACCAAAGAATGTATATTCTTGAATGCATTGCCCATGGACACAGACAATAGGGGAGGCCTGGGCAGAGGGGGGAAAAAGAGGGAGGGGGAAGGGAGAACATCTGTAATGCTGTCAACAATAAAATATATATATTTGAGAAAAAAAGAGTAAAAAAAAATGGGCAAAAGGCCTGAATAGACACTTCTCCAAAGAAGACATACAGATGGCCTCTAGATATATGAAAAAATGCTCAACATCATTAATCATCAGAGAGGTGCAAATTAAAACCACCAAGAGATATCACCTCACACCTGTCAGAATGGCTAGCATCAATAAATCAACAACAAGTGTTGGTGAAGATGTGGAGAAAAGGGCATCTTTAAAGCAAATTTCTTTCTTAGTTAAGAGATCTCTTTAATCTCAGTTACCCATCAAATAACTAAGGTAAATGGCACATGTAAGTGCTCAATAAATTCTCCTTCTTTACTTGCATGAATGAAGTACATCTTACAAACCTTACAGGTTATGTCAGAAAGCCAGCCTCTTGACTATTCCCACAGTGTAATAACTGATCACGAATACCTATTGCCAAGTGCCGGGTGTCGGCGCCTGTGAAGGGGCTGAGGTCTGAAAGCTTCTCTATTTCTTTGTCCCACTTCCTCTGGGAACTGCGGGCACATGGGAGGACTAAATACATGCTCACTTGGAACTGTGTGTTGTCACGTGTGGTTTGTGAATTTGGACAGGGCAAGCTTATCTCTGAAGAAGTGGCAAGTATTCAAGAGCGGTTCCAAGTCTAGTTTCAGCTGAGCTGCCTACAGCGGACCCCCGCCCTGGGGCACAATCAGCAGGGCGATCACAGGGGCGTCAGTGACCCACTGATCCCTGAGTCTGGATCCAGGACACGTGCCATGACTTCGGATTCTCAGGAAGCAATGCCATCCTGGCTCTGCTGCTGCGAGTGAGGGGTCTCCTCTTGCACCTCTCAGCCCGCTCTCCTTCGCTTGAGCTGATTTTGCAATGAGTTATGAGTTAAGAAACAAATCCTGGGAAGAGCCCCAGTTTGGGGCTAAGAAGACTCTAGCCAAAGTCCTGGCTCCTCCTCAGGAATTGCATGATCTCGGGCAAGTCACCCCCCCCCCCCCCCGGCCGCCCCTCACGGCTCCTCATTGCCTACGAAACGGGTGGGTGGTGGATGTGGAAATAACACACACCTGTTCTGAGGAAGTGACACAACGAACACAGAGGTGTGAAACAGACTGCTCAATGATGAACACATGGTGAAGTTGTTTCTTCTTGACCTGTCACTCAAGCAAACACAGGAAAGAAAAGTGATGGAGAGTTGGCAGGTAACCTAGTTTTCCAAGTGTCCTTATCCTATCTAATAAAAGAGAAAAATGGTAATTGGCGTACGACGATACCCTTTTCATTGGCTAATCAGGGCTATATGCAAATTAACTGCCAACTAAGATTGGCAGTTAACTGCCAACTAAGATTGGCAGTTAACTGCCAACAAGATGGCGGTTAATTTGCATATGTAGGCACAATGCAGGGAGGTGAAAGGGAAAGCAGGAAGAAGCCCCCTGCCACTGACAGTGATCAGAAACCCAGGGGCGAGCTAAGAGCTGGGGGGCAGGGCAAAGGCGGCCCTGGGGCCGCCTTTGCCCTGCCCCCCAGCCATGATCGGAGAATCAGGTGCCTTTGCCGCCCTGGCTAGTGATAGCAGGAAGTAGGGGTGGAGCCAGCGATGGGAGCTGGGCACGGTCGAAGCTGGCAGTCCCGGGAGCTAGGGGTCCCTTGCCTGGGCCTAAAGCGAAGCCCACGATCGCGGGGCCGCTGCAGCTGCGGGTCCCCGCTGCCCGGGCCGGACGCCTCAGCCAGAGGCGTTAGGCCTAGGCAGGGGCGGAGCCTGCAACCACAGGGAGCTGAGGGTCCCCTGCCCAGGCCTGACACCTCTGCCAGAGGCCTCAGGCCTGGTCAAGGGGCCGATCCGGTGATTGGTGATCGGAGGGTGATGAGGGTCAACTCCTCTGGCCGAGGCATCAGGCCTGGGTGGGGGGCGGAGCTGGGGATTGGGGGGATATGATGGTCCCCTTGCCCAGGCCTGAAGCCTGGGTCAGAGGCGTCAGGCTTGGGCGGGGGGTGGAGCAAGCGATCAGAGGGAGATGGGGGTCCCCTGCCCAGGCATGATTCCTGGGCCAGAGGCCTCAGGCCTGGGCGGGGGCCAGAGCCAGTGATCAGGGGGAGATGGGGGTCCCCTGTCCAAGCCTGACACCTCTGGCGGAGGCGTCAGGCCTGGGCAAGGGGCCGATCAGGCGATCGGAGGGTGATGGGGGTCAACGCCTCAGGGCTCCCAGTATGTGAGAGGGGGCAGGCTGAGCTGAGGGACACTCCCCCCCACACACACACCCAGTGCACGAATTTCGTGCACCGGGCCCCTAGTATACAATAATCTCCACTAACAGAGCTGTCTAAATTATCAAGTAGCACCCCGTTCACATTGCTTTCCTAGACCCCTGACCCTGTGTGCTGGGACTGTTTTCCATCACAGAGGGTGTGGAATCAGGGTTCTAACCTGAATTTCAGATCTGCATTGATCTTCTCCTGGACCCTCACTGCTCCCTGCTCCTTAGTGTGGCTGCGGCCCCACCCCGGCCCTGGCTGGGTGTGAGCCAGATTCTGGGCTGCGCTCAGGGCCAGAGCCCCAGGGGGAGGTGCTCTCATCTTCCAAGGAGGAGGGGGAGCCTCCCGAGCAGGAGGACGGCTTCGCGCCTCTCTTGGGCTAGGCTTTCCTTTGGGGGACACAGTGCGGCTGGAGCAGGGCTATCAGAAAAGTCACTGCAGGTGACAGGGCTCCGGGGGCAGCTCCGCTGTGGTCTCGCTGCCCGTGGAACGGCGGCCTCTCTGACTGCAGGCGGCATAAAGCCACAGATGGTGAAGGTGCTGCTGGAGAATGGAATTCGTAAAATCCGGAGAACTGACACACAGACAAACACACTATGCTCGTGGCGCGAGGTATTTTCACATGAGGACACATAGAAACGACAGAGAAACAAAGAAACTCGGGCTGGAGCTCCAGCTAATGACCGTCCGCATGGCCACAGGAGCCGGTTTCCGGGCGGAACCAGAGGACAAATGAAGCTACAGGAGCCTGAGGGAGCCATGTGCGGGGGCCTCATTTTGCCTCTCCTGGTTTACTAGGTGGTTCTATGAAAACCACTTAGTCCTACAGCTCCAACCCGCTCCCTAAATGAACAAGAGCCCCTCTAGTCAAAGTCCTGGCTCCTCCTCAGGAATTGCATGATCTTGCAATTCTCTCCTGGCTCCTCCTTGCCTACAAAATGGGGTGTGTGTGTGTGTGTGTGGGTAGATACGGAAATAACACACACCTGTTCTGAGGCAAAGAGCTGTGAGATTCCTTCTCCCTCAACCCCTCACCTTTCTGGGGATGAACAAGGCATTTAGCCGAAGGAAAAGAATTACTCACCCTTAGAATACTGCATGTCATACTGCATGTAACATACATGTTGCTTTCAGATCTGCATTGGGAGCTTATCCTATCTCATGCTGCTTGAGGGAAGAAGCAGGGCTAACTGAAGATTTATAATGCCATTCACATGAGCATTTATTCAATAATTTATCTACTCATTCATACAAACACCTATTGGATTTACCAACCTTGACTGAAAACCTACTTTGTAGTAAGGCAAGTGGGAAAGCTCCGGGAGGGATATAGAAATGAAGCTGACCCCCTAAGAAGGAGCTTAAAAGCCATCAGGCCACAGACATGGAAAGATGCTCAACCTCATTCAGAGCAAGAGAGAAGCAAATCAGAGATGCAAGAGGTTTTGCCTCATCGGCTGGGAAAGCCCCCGAAGCGATGAGGGCAAGGCGCTGCTGGCGAGGATGCGAGTGAGCACCGCTCCCCGAACAGGGCAATTTACAAACCTATTAAAGTCACAATGTATGCAGACTTTGATGCAATGAGCCCCCGTGTGGAAATTTATTGTACGGATACACATGCACGTATACACAATGATATAAGGGCAGGTTACTTTTTGCAGCACTATCTATAATAGCAAAAGATTAAAACACCCCTCCCCCATCCCCCAGTGCGGGTCCTGTACAATGGAATACTATGCAGCAGACAAGAAGAATGGTGTGGAAAAATCTTCAAATTCTATGTTTAAGTGAGAAAAGCAAAATGCAGATAAGCCTGTACAGCATGTCATCTTTACTTATTTTTTGTAAAAAAGAAGGAAGATAAAAATCTTCCCTAGTGTTTGCTTGAGTTTGCATGAAGGAACTCCGGAGGCGCACAAAGGAAGCCATGGCATTTGGGGGGGGGGCGGTGCTGGAGGGGCCGCGTGCCAGGTGGGAAGGAATCACCCCAGGAGGAGCCTGCACTGTGCCTCTTCACATGGTTTGGACTTAAAAGCCACGTGCGTATGTTGCCTCTTCACAAAATTAATGAGCGCGTTTTAAAAAAAATTTAGGGAAGACACACACATATGCTAATAATACACATAATACATATCACAACCTTATTTTTAAATTAAATTAAAAACTCATTGAGGGATGAATCACATAAGAGCCTTTTAAACTAATCTCTCAGACAGAGAGAAACCCCCTCCAATTTCTCTTACACACTCTTGCCAGGGTTCTTCCCAAACACTCCTTTAGACAGAATCCAGAAACGTTTCCTTACAGCCTCCGCATCAAATCCCGACATCGTGGACTTTCAGGGCTCCCCACAAACTCGCCCCGCCCACTGCTGCCACCTCAGGGCGCTGTTGAGACCCACCAAGCACCCTGTGCTCCCGGCAGGCTGGGTTCGCCACTCTTCTTGAAGGTTTCCACGCCTGCGCCTTCGCTTGGGCTACTTCCCCTGCCTGCGGGGTGCCTTCCACTCTGCCCTCTGTCTGTCCTGAGCCCGCTGTCTCCCACGGCCCCTCCCATGTGTAAAGGCTGCACTTTAGGCCCACAGAGATGTACTCCCTGTGTGGCCTCCATGACACCAACCATCGGTGCTCCGTGTGTAACTGGTTCACAGGGAGGTTGTCAGGTCCTTCGAGATAAAGCCAGTGGAATGCGCGTGTGTGAACGTGCGCATACACACACACACACACACACACACACACACACACACCACTGGCACCACTGGGACCCTTGTTGGGAAGCGACCTCGCACGTTTCCAGCTTTCTGAGTCTACAAAGAAGAGGTTGCCTGTGCCATAGCTGTAAGGACTGGCTAGACACCAACCCAACCCTCACTTGCTGCTGCAAATAAGGGTTTAGGACCCTGAGCCCATGGAGCTCATTTGCATGTGGGTCACCACCAATGAGGGACGAGGTGGGAGGACATTTGAGGTGAGAGAAGAGGGGGCAGCTTCAGGTCCCGGCCCCTTTCAGCCCATGTCTGAGCACCAGGGGGAAGGGCCTGCAGGTGGCACCCAAAGGCCCCATGTCCTTGGGGAATGCCTTGAGCCACAAGTGAGGGAGCCACCCATCCACAGGGCGGGGCTCTGGGACACTGAGAAATGGATGGAATGTGAGGCGGCTTTGACATTTTCTGAGTTTTGCAGCTGTGGGGAGCCCGGGAGGCCAGAGCCTGAGCAGGTAGCAGGGCGAGGGCAGGAGGGCAAGTGACTCCTCACGCCACGGACATGAGGGAAGGACCGCTATGGAATTACAAGAAACATCAGTTCTTGAGCAATGCAAGGTACCCACAGGCAGCCAGAGTCGCTGGTGGAGGGGGTTCGGCAGGAGGCTGCGGATGGAGGTGGGTGGGGGCAAGAGCCAGAGCCATTTGGATTATTTCTGTTGGTGAAGCCTTGTCCACACACCCAAGCAGGCAGCTTGCCCTTGATGTTCACCAGCTAGCCCTTCCACAGGGCAGGGCCCAGGGTCTCACTGAGCAGGGACATAGTTTGAGTGACAGGGTTTTAGAGCTCGTCCTGAGTGCTGACCCCTCCCATCAGCCGGTGCTGGGTCCTCGTGTCCCGCCGCCGAGGAGGAGGCTCACTGGGAGGGAGCACCGTCGTCCAGCACGGCACCTGCCATGGTCTCAGAGCAGCAGGGCGCACTTCATGCAGATTCGCCATGCTTGGTCCTGCATTACAGTCCAGGACTCTGAGCCCCGGAGAAAGTGGCTCGTGCGAGGTCTCTCTCCAAGCGAGGTCCCTTCTCTCCCCACCACGGCTTCTCCATTACCTTTAAAAATTTTCTTTTTTTAGATAAATGGAAAAGTAGGGATAGTCAAAATAACAAATGATCTAAAACCTTGATTTTAGTTAAGAGTCTTACTGTCCCACTCCTTCCCTCTGCTCTTCTGGAAAAGAAACTGAGTTTTTCTTAAACTAGTTAACAGGACTGAGAATTTTTTCCTTTCTCTTTGACTTCCTGTCTATCCTTCTGGGGGAGAAAGAAGAAGGAACCGAGTGGACGCAGCACAGGCGGTCTGAGGAGAAGCGGGTAGAAAGATGTCCGCGAGCACACACGCTAAGGGAAGAGCCCAGAACTGACGGGGACCCGGACTTTCTTGTTTTCACCGGGATCCTCCCCTCCACGCTGCTTTCCTGAGGTCCCTCCCTCCGGCTCTGCGTGTGTTCCCCACCCCGCCCACGCCTGCTCTCTGCAGCGGGGTTTAGGAGGAAATCGTGATCTTTAGGATTTCCCACCTGCCACACCATGAGGCATCACTCCGGGTGCACTTTAGTCCGACGGGCCAGGTTTGCTGGGCTCGAATTTTAAAGGCAGCCTCTCACCCACAAAACACCTTGAAGCCCACGCTGTGGAGAGGTGTAAACCCGTGCATCGCAAGCGTCAGGGAGGTCGGGGTTGTGACCTTGACCCTGACATTAAGGGCAGGAGCACGTCAACGTTTTTGCTGCTCTTCCAGGCCCTTGTCCAGTGTTCAAAGGAAAAACTCAAGGACTGCTACTGTAACTCCCAGATATTAGTCCGAACAGAAAAGGGAAGTGGAAAAAGTCTACCAGCATTTCAGAATCAACAAATGAAACGAGACAGGCTCTGACAGAAGACAGGGTATCTAAAAGTGACATTTCTCGGTGACTAGCTGCTCTATTTATTCCAAAAACATATTTATTGCATTCTGACTGAGGGCCAGGGACCAGGGCTAAGAAACAAATAGACCAGTCATATTCTGTGCCCTTCAAGTCATCGCGTGGGGCACGCCCACTGGCATGTCAACAGGTGATTGCCTTACAGAGTGACAAGCGCTAATGAGGACGAGGGCATGGAGCCACGAGAACACTCACAAGCGACTTCAAAGGACCTGCTGCTGCTGGCGTTTATCTGTGCCTTGCTCACCTCCCTGCATGTGCACCTGGGCACATCTGCCTCCTCTCCCTTATGTTGTGGGGACCATACTGCATCTTACTTGTTTTCAGGGTCTGCTTGGCAGCAGATGCATAATAAATAATTAGGGCTGCAGATATTTATTGAGCAGCTGGTACCTGGTGTGAGACTAAAAGTAGAGGCTTACTGTGCTGAACAAATAGTCCCCACATTCAAGATTGCAGCTCAGTGGCTGTGAAAGGCAGGGCCTGCAAAAGGGTCACAAGAGTGACACACACAAAGCGCTGAGGGAAGGCAGGGCCCGACGCCATTGGATCTGTCTGGATGGACAGCAGGTGGGAGGTGGGGGAGGGCATGAGGGAACCCTGGGAAAGAAAACGGTGGGAGGTGCAGCAGCAGAAGAGGTGGAAAATGTAAGACAGGCCAGTGCGATGTTGAGGACCTTGAACTTGATTTCCCAGGAAAAGTCCATGTTGATTGCCTGATGGAAGCAATTATTCCAGGAGTCCCAGATACATGGCAAAGCTGCAGTGTTACTGAAGTTAAGCAGCTCCCGACAGCACCTGGACTGTGAGTGCGGGTGCGATTTTTCTCTGTCCTCAGCTGCATGGTCTGTACAGACTGGGCCTTTAAGCTTAAAGGCACCACTGCTTCCTCACGCACAGGCCAGGCACAGAGCAACAGGGCCCCTGGTGGGCAGCCTGTGTTTGTGGCTGTCATCTCTGCCCCTCCTCAATCTGGTGTTTGCCTCCCCAGGGAAGCCACACTTGCCACATCAGTGGGATGTGCCTTCTGGGCCTGTCTCTGGCCTCAGCTCTCCACCCTGACCACTCCCTTTATCAGCTTCCCCTTGCCAGCAATTCACTGTGGCCCCCTCCCCAGGCCCCATGGAAGACTTCTCATTCTATAGACGAGGAAACTGAAGCTTAGTGATGTTAAGCAACTCGTCCGTTGTCACACTAACAAGTCTAGCTCCTGGAAAGGGACCTGCAGTGGCGCCGCTGGCAGGACACGAATGCATCCTCACATCACGGATGCGACCAGCCACCTGCAAAGCTCTTTCATAGACAGAATGTCTCCCAAGATTAAGGAAGAAAGGCAAGCTCTAGACCAGTGGTCGGCAAACTGCGGCTCGGCAAATCGCGGCTCGCGAGCCACATGCAGCTCTTTGGCCCCTTCAGTGTGGCTCTTCCACAAAATACCGGCTCTTCCACAAAATACTGACTTCTGCACATGGGCCACGAAGTTTCAATCGCACTGTATGTGCGCGCCGGCACGTGGTATTTTGTGGAAGAGCCACACTCAAGGGGCCAAAGAGCCGCATGTGGTTCGCGAGCCACGGTTTGCCGACCACGGCTCTAGACATTTAATAAGATAGGATGAAATATGGAAATGCTCACTGTCCTTACCAAAGACACCATCCCTGAAGCTTTAACTAAAACCACCCCCTTGCCCAGTCCTCCTCAACGCCTGCGTTCAACATCGAAGAACACTCAGGAAGCCTGTGCTCAGCGGCTGCTGGCTGCCCCACTCAGCCCCAGCAGGCCTGTGTCTGAGCCAACGCGGATGCCCAGCACCTGGAACAGGGCCTGGCACACAGCAGCGGACCATACAACCTAGCGCTGAGCGATTCCCAAGTGGGAACTGGAAGAAGCGCTCCCCACTCCACCGCCGGTGGGAGACGCTGACCCCATCCCTCTCAGGGGAGTCAGCGTGCCGGCGCCTGGGGTGTGCTGGGCCAGAACCAGGGCCAGCCTCTGACGTCCAGCCTGAACAGGCCTCAGCACGTTCTTAGGAAGAACAGGCCAACACAGAGGGACGCTCAAAGAAAGAGCTGCAACTTTCACCGCGCGCACTCCAGGCCAGCAAAGTCTCAGTGCTTTAGTGCTTTACAGTTTGCACGTCACTGAATTCTAACGACTATCTTATGAGGGAGATGGTATATCCAGGGCAGGCAAAAGTCAGTTTATGGTGGTTCGTATGGAAAATAGTACAATAATTTATAAATAATAATATAAGAGTAAACTCTGTTTTACATATTCACAGCTGTGAACCTACTTTTGCCCCCCTCCCCCGTATTATCCCCCTTTTGTAGATGAGAAAACTGAGCACAGAGAAATTAAATTAAGTAACTTGCCCAAGGTTGCCCAGCCACAAAGTGGGATTTGAATCCAGGTAGTCGGGTTCCAGAGCCCACACCAGGCCCCCGAACAAAGTGGCAGATTCAAGACGCCCATGGATACTCTGACATTCCTGCCATTGTACCCTCCCCTTAAACCCAGATGGGCCTACAGCTGATCTGACAGAAGTAACCATATGCCAGTCTGGGCGTAGCTTTTAAGAAGACTAACAATTGCCATTTCTTCCCTCTGGGAGCCTTGAGCCTCTAAGTAAGCAGCCAGACCACCCTGCGGGAAAGGCCAGGGGAGGGGCCCAGGGACTACGTGGAGGACAGGTGTCCCTTGTCAGGCACCGGGTGGAAGAGCCATCTCCAACCCTCAGCCCCGCCCAGCTGTCACTGGAGATTCCATGTCACATGGAGCTGGCCCGTCTAAATGCCTGATTCACAAAACAGTGAGCTATGATGAAATGGTGGTGGCTTCACGCCACTGAGTTTGGGATCTTTGTCAGGCAGTTGTGTCGTGTCAACTGGAACAGTGTGCTCTGAACACTTGGACTGTGACGCGCAGAAAGGATACGTTTTCCAGAAAACACGCGTACCTGGGGAAACCCCGAAGTTCAGCACTGGCTCCAGACTCTGAAAGTCCGAGGGGCCTAATGCCTACCTTCCATATCTTCATCAGAATTAGTGAGGACAGCTTTAGCAATAGGTTTTAAACTAGTTCCCATTTTTTCGTAAGTTTATATAAAATCTTTGCTTTCTAAATTGCCTTTGTCTATTTGATTTCTTTTGTGGGGATTTTCCCCCTTTTTTATTTTTTGAGGATCAGCTTTTTCCCGAAGGAAGACTATTAATTTTCCAAATTGTTTTTGTCCCACATCACATAAATTGGAATACATCTCTTTAAACACCGGGATGGTCATGGCAATGGGCTTGAGAGGTTTCTCAGCTGGACGTGAGGTCTGCACAGACCTACGTAATTAATGTTTTCATTAAAAATAACCGCAAATTATTTATTTCTTACTTCTTGCCAGGATAGGAGATGAAGAATGCTCGCACTTGAGCAAAAATCTCACACAGGAAACCTGAAGATCAGAAAGGGATGATGACTGTGACAAGAGCAGCAGTAATTTAGTGCCTTCAAGCAGCTGCCCGGTTCCGGGATGGAGTGTTTCTCCCAGCGCTGGCTTAATAAAAACAAAACAAAAAAGTAGCTGCTAGGGAGAGCCACAGGAGAAGGGGATGAAAGGATAAAGGTCTTAAAAATGAGCAAACCAAACCTTACAGAACTACTTAATACAAACCTCGAGGCACTACGGCTTGATGTTGTTAGTCATTTCAAAAAGGAAAATTAAGGTCTTCTTCGGAGCATTGCTCAGGGTCCAGGGGAGGACGCAGAGGGCAGAAAATACATCCAGAATCGAACCACCAGTGATGTATTCGACCTGTGCCAGTTTTTTTCTTCTTATCCTCTGGCCAAATGTCACCCTTGGATGTATGTAAAGGTTCTTACTAAATTAGAAGGAAGTTAAATGTGCGTGTGCAAAGGACAAATTGGGCCCAAAGGAACTTGCCGAAGATATTAATAAAGCGCTAGAAGTGAAAATGATTGTTGGGCGATCAGAGTTCGTGCTTCAGATGAGAGATGCTGGGAGAGAGGGGAGCAGTTCATTATTTTCTCCTTTGGAGAGGTTCCATCTCTGCATTCCCCAACGCCAGTGCGTCCTCACTAACCCTGAAATGTGTCCACAGGAGCATCATCTATATCAGTGATGGCGAACCTTTTGAGCTCGGCATGTCAGCATTTTGAAAAACCCTAACTTAACTCTGGTGCCGTGTCACATATAGAAATTTTTTGATGTTTGCAACCATAGTAAAACAAAGACTTATATTTTTGATATTTATATATTTAAATGCCATTTAACAAAGAAAAATCAACCAAAAAAGTGAGTTCACATGTCACCTCTGACATGCGTGTCATAAGTTCGCCATCACTGATCTATATCAAGGCAACGCTCTGATCACCGGCAGAGGAAGGCTCGCTGCCAGACGACGGGAAAGCTGAGCGGATTGTGAAGGCATCAAATAAGGGGAAACGTAAACTTTTATTCCAAAGAATGAAAAAGTCAGCTATCACACCTTTCTTGATGAGAGAAGTGGGATGCTACAGGGGAAAAAGCACTGGTTTGGGAGTCCACACAAGTGGTCTGTGAGCCTGTTGTCTGTCTGTTACCAGTAAGTTGCCTGACTATGTGTGCACAGCAAATGGCTGGGCTGCACTAAGCTCTGGACTTGCATGTAAAAATAACATGGTTGATTGAAGCTAAATAAGATGTCTTTAGCTCTAGTATTCTGTGATTTTATGAAATATCAAATTATCTATAAAAGTGTCCTGCTAGCAATGAAAGGTGATGAAAAATTATAAAGAGGGAAGAAAGGAAGTTAAAACAGTGCTTTATAGGAGAAGATTCTGAGAATACTTAGAAAAACCCACACTGAATTATGCGAGTAATAATGACATGAGTAATAACAACATACTTCATTTAGCAGCTACTACATGAATGTCAGGCTGTGTGCCAGGCACTTTACATTCCCCATCCCCGGCCGTCCTGATAGTCGGCACACTATGGCCACAGTGATATGCCCCATCCCGTACACTCTTCCAGAGTTTTGTCCTTTCACCATCAAGAGGAGAAGACTAGTTTCCTTCTCCTTGAATCTGGTGTACTTGCAACTCATTTGTAGCCAAGAGGATGTGACAGAAGCCATTCTGGGTGGTTCCTGGGACTGGATCATAAAAGACGGTGCAGCTCTGGCTTGTGAGCGGGAACACTTGCTCTTGAAGACTTCAGTTGCTAAGTAAGCAATCTGGCTGCTTACATGCTGGGGGCTGCTACGATGTGGGAAAGCCAGACAGAGGCCACCTGGCAGGTCCTGAGACAATGTGAAAGGAGATATCTAGACAGCTCCCAGCTTCTCCAGCAGCCCTCTCCCCACGGTTCCAGCTCCAGCCACCACATGAGAGACCCTAAACTGCCCAGACAACCCCTTCTCAAAATCCTGATCCAGAGAAACCATGAGAGATAAAATTATTGCTATTTTATACCACTATGTTTGGAGTGATTTGTGACTTAGCTGTAACTAATCAGTAGATGTGGCAGTGGTTCTCAACCTTCTTCATGCCGCGACCATTTAATACAGTTCCTCATGTTGTGGTGACCCCCAATTTCACTGTTACAAATTGAACATAATTGAAGCATAGTGATGAATCACAAAAACAATATGTAATTATATATGTGTTTTCCGATGGTCTTAGGCGACCCCTGTGAAAGGGTCGTTTGAGCCCCCAAAGGGGTCGCGACCCACAGGTTGAGAACCGCTGAGATGTGGGGAATTTTGGTACCTGGAATTGGGGTATTTTGTAAATAAAAACCTATAACATGTCACACTGGCCTTGGAACTAGACAGCAACAGGCAGCCAGGAGGGACCTGAAGAGTCTGCTAGTGAGAGCCTGAGAGCTTTAAAGAGCGTGTTAGCAGAAGCCCCCGGAGGCGATGGGTGAGGGCTTAATGAAAAGTGAGGGAAATATTATTCGAGCTGGAGGAAAGGAGACTCTTGGTATGTATTAGGGGGGGAGTTTAGCCAAATTATCACCAGCAATAAAATATAACCTTTACCCAATGACCTCAATGATTTAGCTAGGAAGACTTCAGGAGGAGTGTCAGGGCTCTGCCTGCCTTCTGGCTGCCTACACCAAACCAGAGGGAAGGAAAATGAAGAAAGATACAAGATATTCAGTTTTTGAGTAGAAGTTGCAGGAATTTCAAAGGGTCCAGAAGAGAATTTTCTGCCAGCAAAGGGTTCTTGAATTAAGGAATGGCTTCCTGGAAAAGATGACATCTGGGGTGGGACAATAGATCCTTTGTTAAGACCCCATAAAGATCTCTTTGATCCTTTCAGACAGACAAAAGAACTCCTCAGGATCATAAATGAGGGCATGCCTCACAGATCCTTATTGAGGTAGAGAAGGACTTACCTTAAGGAGCTTCATGGGTGTGAGTTTTGTCTAATCGAGTGGATTATAAATTGATATGCAGGCATCCCATAATGTTTTTAAGGAAATTGTGTCAGTTTGGGCTGAAGGAGACAGAGATAGGGCAACATATAAAGAAGCCTTTGAACCCTCAACCTTTTGTGGGTAGGAAGTAAGCTGAGATGTTGTTCAGTTGCAAATGCAGGCCACTTCTTATTGAAAAAAGCAGATGCTTCAGAGACTGGACCCAAGGGAAGAGGCAAAGCCATGGAAAACAACTCCCAGGAAGTTGGTTGGGTTCTAAGGAAGGACTAGAACTATGTCCCTGGATAGATTTTATAATTGAAATAGCCCAGTGCTTGCTGTGTGCCTCCCATTCTCCCCCTTTCTGAATGGCAGCATCCATTGCAGTTATCTGGAGTTTGGTAGTAAGTTCAGCATTGTATGTTATACTAGAGGCCCGGCATGTGAAATTGTGCGCTGGTACGGTCCCTAGGCCTAGCCTGTGATCAGGGCCATCTTCCCCGGCACCCACCCTGCCCCCTGCCACCACCCACCCAGGTTCCCAGTTTGGCAATTGGAGCCTGATGGCTGGCAGGGGAGGGACAGAGAGGTCTTCCACCTGCTCGCCAGTCCTGGCCCCTGCTGCCACCCACCCTGGTTCCCCATTTGCCAGCGATGGTAGCTGCCGGCCTGGGGGGAGGAACCGAGAGGTTGGCTGTTCCCACCCACTTGCCAGCCCCACCCCTGCTGCAGGCTGCCCTCTGTGTGTGGGGCGACTGGCAGGGCGCAGGCCTTGGCCTGGCACCACCTGCATCCCCCGCCACGCACCCCAGGGTCCCCACTCACCATCAGGCGATGGGAGCCTCCCGGCTGAGGAAAGGGACCAAGAAATGGTCAGTGCATCTCATAGTGACTGGTCAAGAGGTCGTTCTGTTCGTTCTGCCATTATGGTCGCTGGGCTTTTATTATATAGGATGTGTTGAGGCAGGGAACTTGTCTCTACTGCTTTTCAGTTGGGAAAGTACCCAAGGAAGTACACCAGGACCTGACTTAGAGCCCAGACCTTGAGCCTAATGCTTTCATCAAGCTCTTGAGTTTTATAGGAAAAAACATAACTCAGAGCACAGAAGCTGCCATATTTAATAGCTTGGCTTCCTTTTCTTCTTGACATATAAACCATTAACTTAGGTCTTACTTCCTCCATGAAACTGACTGCTTTCATTATCTTGATGATAATAAGAATCGTGATGAAAGCTTTGTGCCCTTCCTTCTCCTTTCCCAGAACCTAGGGGGTATACTTCTTGCTGCAGAATTTGTAGTTCCAACTCGTGAATGACTCAGAAACTATTTATGGAAGAGAAATCTTGTATGTTCTGGAATTTTAGAGCTGGAAGGAACCTAACAAGTCCAACAGTTCAACCCCTTCATTTTACAGATGAGGACACTGAGGTTTTATTTGTCAGTGGGATGATTTACCATAAAGTGGTTAAGTGACCTGCCCAAGGTCATGTAATTAATGACAGAGGCAAGACCAGAAATTTCTCCTGTCATTCCACTCCCGCGTTCAACAAGCTTTCCCAAGAGCCTGCTATTTGTAAGGCATGTGTTGGATTCTTTCCTTCTCTGGTTCCCTTTCATTCTCACTAGATGATGTTGGCCAGAATCAGGAAGTACACAGGCATTCAAGCCAGTCTACCGAATCCCTTCTTTTTCAGTAGTTCTAGACAAAGTTTGATGGGTGGAGATGTGAAAACTATTGCCTTTGGCATGGGGTTGCCTGGATTTCTGATTATTTATGCCAGATGGCTCGTGTACCACCGATATTCAGGAACTAAATAAATTGGGTATTTACCAAGTAGAATATTCTTTTTTCTCATATAGCCACCTTCAAATTATACAAACTCCATTTAATTAAAAAAGGTACAGCAACCCTTCTTACCAGCTGCGTTAGCCCATTCCCCCACCTTTCCCCAAACCCATCCCTGCAGCTTAGCAAGACGGAGCTCAGCTTGGAGCTCCTCCTGGCTTGCAGAACCTTCTTGTTTGGTTTCTTTCTACACACATCTCGATGAAGTCCTGGCATCTTTCAGCAACATTTTCCCCACTCTTGGCACCAAACCTTTGTTGCACAACTCCCTACATGAGGAATATTTTGTTTTCAAGAACATTAAGAACTTTCTTGATATCTTTGGGAAAATCTCAGGAAACCCACTCCCTCTTTAATCCTTTAGGGACTGTAAGCGTGGGGTGTGGATTGTCCCATCCTTCCCGCTTTCTTTCTTGTTTAGTGTTTATTATTGACTTGATGGTTACATGATTTAGAAAGGAAGGGTGATGTCTGGTGAGTGACTCTGGATGGTGCCTGGTATACCTGCACTGAAGAGAATTTAATATTACCCTTAAAAATGTTTTTATTGATTTTAGAGAGAGAGGAAGGGAGAGGGAGAGAAAGAGGAAAACATTGATGAGAGAGAAAGATCGATCAGAAGCCTCTTGCACATCCCCACTGTGCCTGACTGGGAATTAAACTGGTGACCTCTCAGTGCATGGAGGACATTCAACCAACTGAGCCACACTGGCCAGGGCTTAGCACTACTTTTTGAGTGTAAGATTCAAGTGAATCTTAAGTCCTGGGAATAATGCTTGGTTTTATTACTTGGATGTTTATATATTAAGAAGTAGCTACAGCCTCTTTCTTAAGAACTTTCTAAAATAAAATGTTTATAATAAAATAAGTGACAAATTAAAAGAAATTAATACTCAGTACCGGATTGTGTTTTGTGTTTTGTTTTTTTGTAGATTAAATAATAACAGAACTTTTTGGAGCACAAGAGAAGGGGCCGACACTTGAAAATATTTTTACAAAAGAAACGTGAGGAACTACATCATTCAAGCCAAAGCATATGTTAAATCTGATAGCAAACAAATTAATGCTTTCAGAATTCTGAAATTTTTAAAGAAAGTATAATATTAAGATGTAAAAGAATGGGGTATTTTATCTATGAAGAGAAAAATATATTGCAGTTTTTTCTTATTCCTTGGTCCTTTCTGTAGAAAAAAAAATCCATCTGAATGAATGGTGAGGTATATAAGCAACGGCAGATAGTTAAGGCCTATAAGGATGCCTTTTGATTTTATGGACAAAGATGATAAGACTCTATGAACTGGTGAATCCTCAGAGGCTTTCTCCCCAGGCAGGGTGGCTGCCTGGATCATCCCTGACCAGCCTGCAAACATACTGTTCACATCAGGCAGCTCCTCAGGGGAAGTGGGAATGGGGCTGCCAGGGGCCGCAGAGCTGTCAAGCTTATTCAGGGAAAGGAAACAAAGGTGGAAAAAATCTGCATCCGTGTCTCCCACACCCCACGCTGGTAGTCACTCCAGGACTAGTCACCAACAGCATTTTTGGTAGATGAAATAGCTGCATTCCCAAACAGCCACAAAGTGGGCAGATTACTGTAATTAAAACAATCTCCAGATTCTAGGTCTTTTAAGGCCCGAATGAAGGGACAACGGAGAGGACCTGGTCTGGGCTCTGCTCTCTGTGTCTCTATTCCAAAGTGAAGTTAGAATGGGGAAGACACACAGCTTCGTAATTCACAGCGACAAGAAGAGCAATAGCCCCTTGGTCAGGTGGAGGAGGGAGAATTAGTACAAACAGGGAAGCAGGAGTGGGCTCATGGAGTGCTGCGCGCTTGCTCAGCAGCTCCCTCCTCTCCCAGCCCTGGATGGATGTAAGCTTCCTGAGGGCAGGCAAAGCGACCATCATTTCTATACTCTGCATTTCTTTCCTCCGTGGCCACGTTGGTGCCTGTACCAGCATTTCCTGCAGTATGCTGCCAGGAATGTGAGTCCCTGCCCTGTTAAAGGCCTTATGCATATAAAAGGGCAGGCAGTGCAGTGATCAAACAGGCCTTAAAATGGTGCCTTAAAACAAACAGTTGAATGGGGTTGTCCTAGGTTGTCCTGGACCCTTAGTAAATCAATGCACCATCTGACTTGTTAAAAGGAAGGCTGGATTACTTTGGCTTCTCTCAAGCTTTCTGACCAGAGAACACATCATTCATGGCTTTTTGCAGGACTCTACTTTATGGACGGCACCTTCCATGTGGTAGATGCTGCACATTTTTGGAACTGAATGAGCTTACGTCTTACCCTTTCACTGGTTACCCCTTCAGCATATTTTGCCTTGATTTTTCTGTGTTAAACACTTTCTTAGGCTTATTCTCCTGTAATCATTATCATACTTTTTAAAATATATATTTTTATTGATTTCAGAGAGGAAGGGAGAGGGGGAGAGAGATAGAAACATCAATGATTAGAGAGAATCATTGACCAGCTACCTCTGGTCAATGACCCACACTGGGAATCGAGCCTGCAACCTGAACAGGTGCCCTGACTGGGTATCGAACCTGTGACTTTCTGGTTCATAGGTCAATCCTCAACCACTGAGCCACGCCAGCCGGCCTATTACCATACTTTCTATCATTCATTACTTTTTTAGTCTGTCTGCCTTCCCACTGTAAGGCCTGTGAAGGCAGGTTCACCCCTTGTCCCCATGAGCTCCCTCGTCATGGATGTTCATAACAACCTTCAAGAAGGGGTGTTCCAACTGAATCTGCCATTTTGAGCCACCAAGGCAATCCCGTAAGTGCGGCTGTCACTATTGCTGTGCTCTGCACACTGCCCCTCTCCAACTCCAGGGTCCATGGCGGCCCCGCTGACTCACACAAAGCCTATGGAGACCTTGGCTCCTGAAACTCTACTTTTGCCATTTTCTTTTTGTTTGTTTGAAACAGCTTTACTGAGATATAATTCACACAGTACAAACTTTACCCATTTAAAGGGTACAAGCTAATGATTTTTGGCATCATCACAAAGCTGTGCAACTATCCTCACAATCAACATTGGAACATTTGCATCATGCCGAAGAGAAACGCTGCGCCCGTTAGTTATTAATTCTCGGCCTCCTCAGCCCCTCAGGCCCTAGGCGACCACTAATCTACTTTCTGTCTCCGTAGACTTGTCCATTTTAGACATGCCACTTAATCAGCATCATGTGTCTTTCTGTGATGGGCATCTTTCACTGAGCATAATGTTTTCCAGGCTCATCCATGTTGTAGTATGTGCCAATGCTTCCTTCCCTGTTGTGGCTAATATTCCATGGTATGGATATCTCACATCTTGTTTACACATTCATCGATTTATGGACATTTGGGTTGATTCTACCTTTTAGCTATTGTGAAGAGTGCTATTCTGAATAGTCCTATGTAAGTTTTGCTTTCAATACATGCTTTCAATTTTCTTGGATATATATACCTGGGAGTGGAATTGCTGGGTCATGTGATAAGTCTATGTTTAACTTTTTGAGAAACTGCCAGGCTGTTTTCCAAAGGGACGGCACCATTTTACATCCCCACCAGCGGCATGTGAGAGCTCCAGTTCCCCTGCCTCCTCTCCAGCACTTGACTTTTTGATCTAGCTACCAGCGTGGGTGTGCAGTGGAGTCTTGTGGTTTTGATTTGCTTTTCCCTGATGACTTCAGTATGTTCTCATTTGTATATCTTCTTTGGAAAAATTTCTATTCAAATCCATCTTTTACCATCACTATACTGTCTCAATTACTGTTGCTTTGCAGTAAGTTTTGGAATTAGACAGTGGTGAGTCCTCTAACTTTTCCTTTTTCAATAACATTTTGACTATTTGGGTCCTCTGAGTTTCCATACCAATTTTAGGATGAACTTGTACTTTCTACAAAGAAGCCAGCAGGGATTCTGATAGAGATGGCATTGCCTCTGAGGATCAATTTGGGGAGCATTACTAATTTAACAATATTAAGTCTTCTGATCCATGAACATGGGCAGCCTTTGTATTTATTTAGATGTTCTTTAATTTCTTTCAATAATATTTTATAGTTTTCAGAGCATAAATTTTGTATTTCCTTTATTGTAGGGGGCAGCTCTAGGGTCAAGCCTCAGGCTGACCTGTGGCAGGGCCACAAACAAGTCCAAGCCTGGAGGGCAGAGCTCTCCTAGCATAATTAAGCCTGGCCTTGTAGCCCTCCTTAATTCCTTCCTAAGTAGCTAATGGGCTGTGGGAGGTGCAGCAGGTGTTGCCAAATCAAGAACATTTGTATACCTGTTAATCTACCCTTGTTTTAATCAGACTATAAAATAAAGCATTGGCTTGCAGGCTGGGTCCTTTGTGTCTTCATCCAGGCACGGGAGATCCACAAGCCCCAGCTGTATTCTCTTGTCTGTCTTTTCTTCAATCCATCACCACCCCTCCTCAGGTTCACCCTTGGCTGTGCTGGCGCAGCACACTTTATTAAATTTATTCCTAAATATTTTTTTTGTTAGTTTGTAAATAGAATTTCCTTATTTTTATTTTCAAGTTGTTCACAAAAAATGTCTAGAAATACATTTTACATATTAATCTTGTACCAAACAATCTTACCTTTGTTAGTTCTAATAGTTTTTAGTGGATTCCTCAGAGTTTTCTATATGCCAGATCATGTCATCTGCGAACAAAGAGGTTTTCACTTTTTCCTTTTCAATCTGAAGGCCTTGTGTGATGTTGACTTTTTAAAACTAAGAGTAGAACTTTATATTTACTTCTATCCCGTTTAATTTTGTTTGTCTTAGCCCCGGGTTCTTTTCATTTGGATAGTTTTTCAGTGCATTTTGTTTATAATGCATCATTTTATTACCAGCAGTTCTCACCGTGTCTGGTGTTTTGCATTCAATAAATGTTTGTAAAGTTAAAATGTGGCATAAATCTGCAATTTTGGTACGCTGCTACACTCTGTGTCTTTCATTGCTATAACTGTTAAATCATATTGGTGCCATTAAAATGTCTAAGACCCCAAGATGTCAGCAGTGGTGGCAGTGGCACCCAGAACCTGCCCTTTCACAGCACCAAGAGGCCACACCAGAGGCCAGAGAGCAATGAAGATAAAGCCTCAAGAAGCTTTGGGGGTACAACCATTATTAAGAGTATGGGGGTTCTTCACAAATAATTAAAAATAGAACCGTATATAATCCAGCAATTTCACTCCGGTATATCACCAAAGGAAATGAAATCTGTAATATGTTAAAGAGCTATCTGCACTCCCACATTCCTTGCAGCATCATTCACAATAGCTAAGATATGGAAACGATCAGGGGATGAGTGGATAAAGAAAATGTGGTATATACACAATGAAATACTATTCAGCCTTCAAAAGAAGGAGATCCTGTCATTTGCACAACATGGATGAACCTGGAGGACATTACGTTAAATGAAATAGTGCGGGCACAGAAAGACAAATACATCATGATACCACTTACACGCGGAACCTAAAAGTGTCAGACTCAAAGATGCGGAGAGCGGAACAGTGGCTGCCAGGAGCTGGGGCGATGCGATGTTATTACCTACAGTACGCTAGGTTATTACCACGCTGTACGCTAGATCTTCAGCGCCTCTTCATCCTGCATGTAGGATTTTTGACCGCTTTGACCACCCTTATTCTTATAACTTAGTTCAGAATTAGCTCTGGAGATCTAATCTACAACATGGGGACTATAGTGAATAATACTGTAGAGCATTCTTGAAATTTGCTAACAGAGTAAATCCTAAATGTTCTCATCACACACACACACACACACACACACACACACACACACACACACACACAGGCAATCATGTGAAATGATGATATGCTAATTAGTTTGATTGTGGTAATCATTTGACAATGTATACATATATTAAAATATCATGTTGTGTACCCTAAATATGTATATTTTTTATTTGTCAGTTATACCTCAAGAAAGCTGGGAAAAAAATAATGAATAAAATGGGAAAAAAAGAAGCAATGTAGACAGCGCGGGCACAGACATGGGC
Source organism: Myotis daubentonii (assembly GCF_963259705.1). Lineage (NCBI taxonomy): Eukaryota > Metazoa > Chordata > Mammalia > Chiroptera > Vespertilionidae > Myotis > Myotis daubentonii. Next base: position 89,343,694 of record NC_081845.1, on the reverse strand, counting down.
ACTGACCTCGAGGACACCGACATCAGGGGTAAAGGCCTGGCCTCCTCGCCTGGCGTGGGCAGCAGGCGGCACTGAGGGAGCCAGAGCAGGGGAGGAGGAAAAGCAGCTGCCAGGATCCGGGTGAGAAACCTCGATTCTGTGCAGATGTGAAATGCTGCCTGTAGGATCTTAAAATTAATGGAAGGGGACATTCTCAGGGGGCTGAGGACCCCAGAATAACAGGTCGGGGTGAGCGTCAAATGTGAGCGCTATTTGCCATTTCACCTCAGGTGGCAGTGGTCTGGGAAAATGAGCTAGACCTGCAAAAATATACCACAAATTATTTCTTTGCTTTCTCCTTCCCCACAAGGTGTCAGCCCATTTTTCTTCTTTCTGTTAATTTAAAACCCTTAAGCTGTCTGCTCTATTTCTTCAAATCCCATACAGACTGCAATTCATTACTTTTTGGCTCCAGCATCTGCCATCTACTGAGGGAGATCTACCTGAGTCCCTCAGAGTTTGCTGTCACGTCACACTTCACGTACCACATGACCACAGGGCCTTCTACAGCTAGCCTGTGTGCTCAGGTGGCTCCATTGCCTCCATAGTAATAGTTACTATTATGTATGTAACTGTATGTCTACATGAATGCATGTGTATGTATGGCAATATATCAATATGTTCATATATATAAATATGTCCATATCTATGGACATTCTTAAGACTCACAGGTGCCCTCTAAGGGTAAAGACACTTCCTCTTTCCTGGTATATGGCAGAGTCCAGGCCCCTACCCCATTCTTCCTGCTCACACACAGTTGAGGGAATGAAGTTTAGATAAAAGTGAGCTCCCCCATTTTCAAACCTGAGATGGTCATAGGGTAGGTTAATCTACTTTTATGTGACAATCTTGTTTACAGAGAAACTGCCCATTATGCCCAATGTCTAAAGTCAACAGAAGCCACTTAACAATGGTAAATCATTATTTTCAAACTGAACCTGGAATGATGAGTATAAATTTAGTTAAATTATTGCACAGCTAAATAAGTCAAAGCCTGGTTTAGTGCAGGTTTGTGCTTCAGAAATTCTACTTGTTTCAAGAGCCATCAGAAAATTAGCAAATTCAGGAATTCTGCTTTGATTTTTGGTATGTAATCAAATTATGTACAAAAGGCTAACTCTTGTACCAGATTTACAAACCCATCACCAAGCTGAAACAGTTGCTGGGACCTGGCCCATGTGGCTCAGTTGGTTGGGCATCTTCCTGTGCACCAAGAGGTTGCTGGTTGCATTCCCAGTCAGGGTCAGGGCACTTGCCTGGGTTGCAGTCTTGATTCCCTGTGGGACATGCAGGAGGCAGCCAATGGATGTGGCTCTCACACTGATGTTTCTCTCTCTCTCTCTCTCTCTCTCTCTCTCTCTCTCTCTCTCTCTCTCTCTCTCTTCCTCTCTCCTCTAAAAATTATCTATCTACTAGAGGCCTGGTGCACAAAAATTTGTGCACTCAGGGGGGGAGGGGGGTCCCTCAGCCCAGCCTGTGCCCTCTCGCAGTCTGGGACCCCTCAGGAGATAACAACCTGCTGGCTTAGGCCTGCTCCCGGGTGGCAGAGGGCAGGCCCAATCCCTAGGTGCAGCCACTGGTTGGGCTCAGAGCAGGGCCGATTGGGGAGTTGGGGGACCTTCCCCTGTCATGCACAGAGCAGGGCAGATTGGGAGGTTGTGATGCCACGCTCAGTCACGCTCAGGGTAGGGCCAATTGGGGGGTTAGGGCACCATCCCCTGTCACACTCAAGGCAGGGTCGATGGGGAGGTTGCGGCGCCACCCCCTGTCATGCACAGAGCAGGGCCAATCAGGGGGTTGGGGCGCTGCCCCCGTCACACACAGAGCAGGGCCCATCAGGGGGTTGGGGTACCACCACTCTCACACTCAGGGCAGGGCCGATGGGGAGGTTATGGCTCTACCCCATCACACACAGAGCAGGGCCCGTGGGGACGGGGGGGCGTTGGGGATCTCCCCCCTATCAGGCACAGAGCAGGGCTGCTCAGGGGTTTGGGGTCCCGCCCCCTGTCACACACAGAGCCGCAGGGCAATCAGGGGGTTTGGGCGCTGCCCCTGTCACGCTGATCCCGGTGCCGGGAGGCATATTACCTTTTTACTCTATAGGGTAGAGGCCTGGTGCATGGGTGGGGCTGGCTGGTTTGCCCTGAAGGGTGTCCTGGATCAGGGTGGGGGTCCCCACTGGGGTGCCTGGCCAGTCTGGGTGAGGGGCTGAGGGCTGTTTTCAGGCTGGGAGTGACTGAAGTTCCCAACTGCTCCTTTTTTTTCTTTTCTTTTCTTTTTTATTCTGGGTCAGCTTTACCTTGAGGCTTGGCTCCAGCTCTTAGGCCTCCGCGGCTGAAAGTAGGTTTCTGGCCTTTGCTTACAATGTTGTGAATCTGCTGGCTGAAGTCTGGCAGTATTTGTTACAATGTTTCTTAAACTGCCCGCTCAGAGGCCTGCAGCCGCAGGCGGGGAACGTTGGTTTCCTCCAACGATCCTCAGTCACTGAGGCAAGCAAGACTCATGTTAGTTTCAAGCTGCCTGGCTGCCGGCCACCATCTTGGCTGACAGTTAATTTGCACATCTCGCTGATTAGCCAATGAAAAGGGTAGCGGTTGTACGCCAATTACCATGTTTCTCTTTTATTAGTGTAGATATATCTATCTATCTATCTATCTATCTATCTATCTATCTATCTATCTATCTATATATATATAGTGTGTGTGTGTGTGTGTCCCTAACAATATATATACACTTTAACAGCTGACAGTTCAATTTTGAAAATGAAATATATTTTAATAAACATTGTCTTTATAATTATTCAAAGTGTGTGTGTACATTGGGGGGGCACCCTATATAAACATAAAATAATTGCTTGTGTCACAAAATAAAGATTGCAAACTGGAGTTTTAAGCTCGTTGCCTGCTTGACCCGCGCTGGCTGAATGCAGAGGCCACGAGGGCTCCTCCACGGCAGCAGCTGGACCAGCTAGAAAGGGAAGCTGCTCCTTCTGCATCGACTCCCTTTTGCAACCTCGGTTAAGTCCCTCAGTGGCGGGACCCAGCCTGCCAAAATGTCAGCACCGGGCCTGGTCCAACGTAAACGCTGCACTGCATGGCCCACGCACTGAATTAGTTATGCTGCCACCGCCATTCCTGACTTGGAGATGACTTCCCACATCCAAGAAAGACAGGTCTGTCAGCACGAAAGTTGGTACAGCTGTCAAACAGCGAAGCCAGTGCCGCTCACACCCACTGCCACCAGCCAGGTCTGAGGAAGCCTGGAGAACTGCGGGCTCCGACAGACCCTGCATGGCTCAGGGGCCTTACTGTGACACCCCCGCCCCCAGGGCAGAGGGCCTGGGTGGAGAGGAACGGGTGCTTGGGTCCGTCTGCCAGTCAGGCAATTCTCACAGGTTTCTGACCACCAGTCGAGGGAGGCTCAGAACCGAACTTGCTTCATACATTAAAAAGCAAGACATTTCAGCCACAGTGACAGCTTCCATGGGCCTGTGGGGCCAGGCCTCCAGATACAGCCACACGAAGTCACGCTGACAACCCTTCGCTCCTCATCACCCCCTCCTGCCCCCATTCACAGCCCCTAGCCTTCCAGTGTTCCCACGGATGCCTCCGCTCTGCTTCCCACCCCCACCCCCACCTGCATTCTGCGAGGGAACATTAACAGACGGATTAAAAGGCTGGCGTCTAGAGTCCACGTCATTATTTTGGAAACTTGTTCTTGGTTGTTCCTCTTACAAGAAAGGGTCTATCCTGTAAACTAGGCCCCGGTGCGTCAGACTCATAACCTGGGACCAGGCAGTGCGCCCGCAGGGGCCCCACATTCACCAGCTGCCCGCACGGAGCTAGGGATTGGGCGCTTTGGGAACAGAGGCCTGGACGGAGACCGGACCTTCCCTCCCTCCTCCCTCTTTCTCTCCCTCCCTCCTGAACCCTGGCTCTGCCCGCACAGTTCGCTCCTCAGATGATTCCAATGCAGCAGCTGAGCCACACAGCTCGCCTGAAAGCACTGTCCTGCAAGGTTCCCTCACTTCCCTCCAAAATACCCCCGACGGGCTGCTCAGAGTGCCATGGGCTGAACATTCTCTCGTAGGCAACACAAGGTTGAGGGTGGGAGAGCTGGCCACTTAGAAGGTGCAGAGAGACACAACAATGAGTGCTGGGCAGTCAAGGCTGAAACAGAAAGAGGGTGCCGATGGCCAGACATACTCTGACCACGTCACAGTTCCTTCCAGAGCAGGGCCAGCACGCTTCTCCTGTCAGCGGCTGCGTGCAAGGGTCTTCCCCCCGTGGGCCACGGGCTCTGTGGCATCTGCTCAACCTGCCGTCACGTGAAAGGACAACAGGCACACAAATGAGCATGACTCCTTCCGCATTCATAAAAGGGGAGGCTGCAGGCCATGGCTGACGCCTGTCCCAGAGTCAGTGTTACAGTAAGTATCTTCATTTAATTATTTTAAAAATATATTTTTTTATTGATTTCAGAGAGGAAGGGAGAGAGAGAGAGATAGAAACATCAATGATGAGAGAGAATCATTGATCGGCTGCCTCCTGCACGGTCGCCACTGGGGATTGAGCCTGCAACCCGGGCATGTGCCCTTGACCTGAATTGAACCCGGGACCCTTCAGTCTGCAGGTTGACATTCTATCCACTGAGCCAAAACTGCTAGGGCCAGAAAGTAACTTTAAACAAATCATAGAGGAGGAGGAGATGGTGCAGTGTTGGGTTCTAACTACATTTAAAAGAGGATTTAAACACAGCGGGTGGGGAAACTGACCAGCATGCTGGCTGCAAGAGGACTCCCCTGCAGGTGGAGAGGACTGCACACCCAAGCCCTCTGGCCTCCCCTGGGAGCACGCGGGAGGGAAGCAAATAGAGAAGGGAAAACAAACATTAAGGTAAACAGAGAACAGCTGATAAATGCTCTGGAAATAATGAGTATCACTCACCGCTACAGAAGCTGATATAGAGAAGATGGAGAAAGAACAAAGGATTTAGAGCCAAATCCAATTCATCCAAGTGCGACGGGCACTGCCTGTGAGCTGAGACCCTGCCCTTGGGGAGACTGAGGTCCCGCAGGGGACAGGCTCCCAACCAGGTGGTTGAAACTGTGCGCACAAGGGGAATGGAGACCCACACCTACCTCAGCCTGCAGGTGCAGGAGGCTTCCTGGAGGTGACACAAACAGAACCTTGCAGGATGAAGATCAATTGGCCAGATATATTTTTAAAAATAAAGGAGGAGCAGAAAGGTCGTTACAAGAAGAGGCAAAAACTCGAGCAAAAGCACGCAGGTGAGAAGTGGCAGAACGGCAAGCTCAGGCTGGGGGGTGAGTAGGCTCAGGCCACCGGGAGCTGTGCTGCCACCGCAGGGCCAGGCATGTCTGGTTACTGCCAGGTGGGGCACAGCTCCCCAGCAGCCCCTGTTGGTTCCCTTAATCCCTGCACACACCTCCATTAAACAGTTCCTTCCTTCAAAACCTCTCCCCACACCCAGCTGAGCATGCCATCGCCTTCCTGCAGGGACAAAAAGCATGCCTTGAGGAGATGGGTAAGCACCTGCCCCTCCCCGCTGGGGCCAGCGGTAAGAAAGTCACCTTCCTTCAAAAGCACCCTCTTCTAGGTTCTCCAACATCCGGTGCATAGCCTCAAGGTGGGTGGTTGGAAGCAGCATATGGGACAAACGGGTTCGGCTTCTCCTGTAAGGGCTCATGACTGAGTTCAGGAACTAGGTGTGCAAATTACTTCTCACAAGAAAGGATGAAGGAACTGCTCGGTAGAGGTGCAGGCTACGAACTGTGGGTCCATGGGGACAGGGATGAGTAGTGGCTGGCGATGTGCTGACCCCCCCTAAGGAGTGTGTGGGGGGTGAGTGTGGATGTGTGCTTGGGGCATGACTACTGGGGTGGCCTCAGTCTGGGAAAGGCAGAGTGGGTGCACATGGGGGATGGGCTCAGGGCTGTGCTGTGCTCTGCACAGACCCTAAAGTGTCAGGGATGGGAAGACCGTAGTCCCTAGCAGCCTAGACTTGGAGACAATCAGAAACAGAATTCTGGAAGAAAGGCAAGGGTTGGGGTTGGGAGAGTTCTAGTACAGACTGGAGCGAGTCTTGCAAAGTGTGTGCAGCATTAGAAATGCAGGGTCCCAGGGCCCACTCACAAAGCTCCTACAAGCGACTCCTATGTGCACTGGAGCTTGATATCCTGCAGACTAGAGGGACAGGTGCCAGAGGTACTACCACTGCCACAGAGGCCAGTATAAAGAATCAGAAATAAAGAGGAGACCCTTTCCTTTACAGAGACTAAACGAGTGCTGGCGGTTGGAAGCAATACCATTTAAAAAACTGTATTCTTTTGCCAGGTGATGCTTCTTCATTGTTTAATGGAGGATCTTGTAGGTTTTAATTGTCATCCTTTATTCATCTTGTGATGCTGGTGAGCATACAATGGGAGGTATTCCCAGGTTCTCTGGGGTTGGCTGGTCCATCTTTTTCAGCCTGGAGGCTCGTCAGGCTCTGCAGCCTCCCACCTGCAGCCTGTGTCTGTCCCTGCCCCGGCAGGTTGCACATTAGCAGCCTGGGCTGCTGAGCTCTGGAGCGAGCCTCGCCACTCCATGCCAGTGTGCTGATGCCCCTAGTGAGGGCCTAGGACAGTGGTCGGCAAACTCATTAGTCAACAGAGCCAAATATCAACAGTACTTCTTCAAAGTAGACTCGCCCGGGCCGAAAACTGACTTCTGCGCATGGGCCACCAAGTTTCAATCACACTGTACATGCGCACCCGCACGTGGTATTTTGTGGAAGAGCCACACTCAAGGGGCCAAAGAGCCGCGTGTGGCTCGCGAGCCGCAGTTTGCCGACCACTGGCCTAGGAGCTCTGTCTTCCCTTTCTCCCTCCATGCAGACAGGGGGTATGTGAGAGCATTTTGGCCCAGCTTCTCTCTCTGCCTACGACGTCGGTTCCCCGCCAATGCAGGCCCATCCTGAGCTTCATGGACCCTGGCTGAGACCTTGACAGCATCTTGGCCCCTGCAGATCCTTTCAATCAGAGGACTAGCTTCTATTTATTGTACCTCTAACCACAGGCTTGGATCTTATTACAAACTGACTGATGAAGATCTGCGGCAATGTTCCCACCCTGACTTGAGTTTTGCTTGCCTCCTGGAAGGAAGTCCACTGAAGTTTGGTACTTGTGAGCCGGGCACATCTATATGTTCTTGTTTCCCAATAATTTTTTCAACAGCCCAAAAAGGTAAGTATCACTTTAAGTTTTATATAGATAAGGGAAGTGGGGCTCAGAGAGGTTAAGTAACGTGCCCAGGGTCACACAGCTACTGGGGGCATATAGAAGATTGGAGTCCAGATCTCCAAGAGCTCAGTTCTTCCTTCTACACTGCAGTGGCTGGCTTCCTGTGGGCCCTCCTATCTGAGTTTACCACGAGGCGTGAGATCTGACAGCAAGTAATCCGGCTGCCTTTCTTTGGGTCAGATGCTCTGTAGCTAGGTTTGTTCCCTACTGCCTGTGGCATCTGCATCAGGCTTCCTCCGCTCCCTCCCTACCAGACTCCCGTGTGCCCAAGCCTGTCCAGGGCACACAGATAGCAGGCACTGGCAGCCTAATGACTCTACACCAGAGGTTCTCAACCTGTGGGTCGCGACCCCTTTGGTGGTCGAACGACCCTTTCACAGGGGTCGTCTAAGACCATCCTGCATATCAGGTATTTACATTACGATTCATAACAGTAGCAGCATTACAGTTATGAAGTAGCAGCGAATATAATTTTCTGGCTGGGTCACACAACATGAGGAACTGTATTTAAAGGGCCAGAAGGTTGAGAACCACTGGTCTAGAGGTTTTTCTGGATTCTGTTATTTTCTTTTAGCTTTTTAAAAATTTACAATGTGCTATTATTTTTTTTCATTATTTCATAAAGATTTAATTTTCTTTTTACTTTTGAATTAATAATTTTGTATTCTTTTTCTTAAAGAGAACTCCCCAAATTGCGTAAGCTTCTGGACCCATAAAACCTTGGTCCTCCCCAACAGTGAGTGGCATTTACAAAAGGGCTGTCTAGATCTAGGGCCACAGCATGTAAAAGTTGGCAAGATTTTTCTTTCTAAAAATTTTGCTGCTGTTGTTCTCTTTCCTTTGGGAAGTTAAAAGGCTCAAATGAGGCACAAATTGCTGTCCTTTCCTTGCCGGTACCCGGTGAAGTCACCCCATCAGGCATCAGCATTTAGACAGACGGAATGAGAGCAGAGAAACCTCCTCATGCAGGGAACAAAGCCAGGGAAGAACGCAAATGCGCCCTCTAAATGCCTATTAATTACACGTGTGCACAAACACAACATGCACGAGATTTATTTTTGCATTCCTTAGACTAACCTTGGAATACAAAGAAACAAAATCATCAAAACTTCAATGAAGTCCACCACAGTTTTTCTTGCTAATAAATACAGATAGAAGCCACAGATAATATTCACATAGAAAAAAAAAAAGAGATGAAACACATCTGATTATCCACTTATGAAACTACTTGAGTGAAGTTCCCCCAAATACTCATCTAAACTCCAGACTTGATGATTTCCCTCACTACTTGGTTCAATCGTTTTCAGGTTTAAGTGAGGGCATGGAAAAAATGGAAAAGCACATCACATAATTTGAACACCGAAACTTGATTAATGGTGGGGAAATCAGCACTGTTTGCCTTGGTGATTAAAGTGAACAAACCAACGAGAGACTTCAATAATGTTCTCATGTTAAGCTGTGATGAAGCAGGTCTATAATGAAACAAATGCCCCGAAACCTCAACTGGAAAGAGAAACGATGAAACCTATTAATTTTTTAACTGCATGAAAACACTTTTATGTATACAACGTACATAAAATTCATGCGGGTGGGAATGAGGGAAGGAACGTATTTCAGTTATGAGGCCTGCGCTTCATTCTACACTTGAGGCTCTTCTACAAGCCTCACTCTATTAAGACTGAAAATGTCTAGAGACAGGAACACAGGTTAAACACAGAAGTAGGTGATGTTGTGAATGGGAACCATACTGGAAGATGAAAAATGGGAGTTTAACACCAAAATGGGCTTTTCCCAATCTCTGATCTGGACTCAGATAAAACTGGCACCTTGCTTCTCTGGTATGATCGCATCCACCTGCTGGTCTAGGCCAGGTGCTGCCATCCCTGCACAGGTCTTTTGCCCACAACTCTCTTCCATTTCTACTCTCCTGGTCCCCACTCGAATTCTGATTCTTACCATGAAAACCTTGATGCGTTGTCCTAAGTAGAAAAAGAAATCTTTCCTTACCAGCCCTCTCATACGTGTCTGCATTGGGCCTCTGGTCTGACAACACAGAATGCACCTGACAAAACCATCACAAGTGATGAAGGAGGCACTGTCATATCTCTCCACCCAACTGTGGAGAGATATCCAGCAGGCCAGATGCTGGTCAGTTCATGACAGTAATCCCATAAGTATGGGGCTGTCTAAATCATGGGATACAACCACATTTACACATCATTTAAAAGGGCTGAGGTAGGTCTATATGTATGCAAACGGATAAGCCTCCAAGACATATTATTGAGTGAGAACGTTCCAGAATGATAGCATTTGCACGACAGTGGGATCTTTGTTTTACTGAGTTCACCTGCCAGCACCTGGAACAGACCCAGTGCAGAGCAGGCACCTAAACTTGGCTGAATATCGAGACATGAATGTTGGAGCTTGTACAAAAGTATTCACATTAAGTAGTGTCATATATCTTCTATTGGTTTATGATATAGATAAAGAAGAACATGTATTTATACATAATAAATGTATTCATATTATCTACATATCTATAATAACAAAAGCATAATATGCTAATTAGACTGGACATCCTGGCTGTCCTTCTGGGATGAAGCTGGGGCTGCAGCCACTGGATTGAGGCAGCCGCCACGGCTGTGAGGGAGGGATCCAGGCAGCTGCCCATGGCTGAGATGGAGGGATTCAGGCAGCCACCCGCAGCTGCAAGGGAGGATCGAGTCAGCCGTCTCCTTGAGGGAGGGATTGAGGCAGCCTGGCTGCGAAGGCCTACTCTTGCATGAATTTCATGCATCGGGCCTCTAGTCTTAATTATATTATACTAGAGGCTCAGTGCATGAAATTTGTGCACAGGTAGGGTCCCCGGCCTGGCCAGTGATCAGGGCTGATCAGGGCCTTCTGGCTGCCAGCCGGAGCCTTCCTTCCCCCAGTTGCTGGCTGCCAGCTGGGGATTTCCTTCATTTCATGCCAACCCCCAGTGGTCAGCACACGTCATAGTGGGTGGTTGAATTCCTGGTCTGTCAAACTCCCGAGGGGACAATTTGCATATTGGCCTTTTAATGTATAGGATACTACATTATATATTATACATTATGTAAATATGTTGTATATTATAAAATAAATATTTATAGCACTTACATATTTTGAATATTATTTGTATGCAAATATACACATATATGTGTGTAAGTATATACACATGTATGTGTATATAGAGAAACAGTAACAGAAATGATCTCATATACACAATTCTAACTGGGGAGGTGGCGATAGGGAGATTGGGGTAGGTTCTCAAAGGAAACTTGATGTTATTTGTAAGTTTCAGTATTTTAGAGGGATAATACATGCAAGTATTACTTGTAAAAGTAAAAATTCTACGGCATCATTTCTTGCTAGGCTGTGTAGAAGTGTGGCCATGTGCAGTGCAACATAAAATAATCTTAAAACTCCTTCTACACGCTGCGCACAGCAGGTGTGGGGTCTGTCCTGATAGCAGACTGCCCAGGTTTCTGCATCCAGTTGTTGCGAAGCCAGCCAACAGGTCCTGACCCCTTTCCTGCTCTCTCCTGTCATCCAGGAGTTACTCCAAGTAGGCGACACTGTACCTGACTATAGTGAGCTCTGGAGGAGAAAAGGTGAGAGCAGCCACATTTCTGAAGAGCAAACTTCATTCTCCTTGCTCTCCCACTGTACCTGCTCTCCCACTGTGCCCCCTCTCCCAGTGTGCCCACCCTCCCAGTGTGCCCACCCTCCCACTGTGCCCACCCTCCCACTGTGCCCACTCTCCCACTACACTCCCCCTCCCACTGTGCCCACTCTCCCACTATACTCCCCTTCCCACTGTGCCCACTCTCCCACTGTGCCCACCCTCCCACTGTGCCTGCCTCCCACTTGCCCACCCTCACTGTATTCTCCCTCCCAGTGTGCCCACCCTCCCACTGTGCCTGCCTCCCACTTGCCCACCCTCACTGTATTCTCCCTCCCACTGTGCCCACCTTCCCACTGTGCCCACTCTTTCACTGTGTCCACCCTCCCACTGTGCCTGCCCTCCCACTGTGCCCACCCTCCCACTGTGCCTGCCTCCCACTTGCCCACCCTCACTGTATTCTCCCTCCCAGTGTGCCCACCCTCCCACTGTGCCCACTCTCTCACTGTGCCCACCCTCTCACTGTGCCTGCCCTCCCACTGTGCCCACCCTCCCACTGTGCCTGCCCTCCCACTGTGCCCGCCCTCACTGTACTCTCCCTCCCACTGTGCCCACCCTCCCACTATACTCCCCCTCCCACTGTGCCCACTCTCTCACTGTGCCCACCCTCCCACTGTGCCTGCCCTCCCACTGTGCCCACCCTCCCACTGTGCCTGCCCTCCCACTGTGCCCACTCTCCCACTGTGCCTGCTCTCCCACTGTGTCCGCTCTCCCACTATGCTCCCCCTCCCACTGTGCCCACTCTCCCACTGTGCCCACCCTCCCACTGTGCCCACTCTCCCACTGTGCCCACCCTCCCACTGTGCCCACTCTCCCACTGTGCCCACCATCCCACTGTGCCCGCTCTCCCACTATGCTCCCCCTCCCACTATGCCCACCCTCCCACTGTGCCCACTCTCCCACTGTGCCCACCCTCCCACTGTGCCCACCCTCCCACTGTGCCTGCCCTCTCACTGTGCCCACCCTCCCACTGTGCCTGCCTCCCACTGTGCCTGCCCTCCCACTGTGCCTGCCCTCCCACTGTGCCCACTCTCCCACTGTGCCTGCTCTCCCACTATGCTCCCCCTCCCACTATGCCCACCCTCCCACTGTGCCCACTCTCCCACTGTGCCCACCCTCCCACTGTGCCTGCTCTCCCACTATGCTCCCCCTCCCACTGTGCCTGCCCTCCCACTGTGCCCACTCTCCCACTGTGCCTGCTCTCCCACTGTGTCCGCTCTCCCACTATGCTCCCCCTCCCACTGTGCCCACTCTCCCACTGTGCCCACCCTCCCACTGTGCCCACTCTCCCACTGTGCCCACCCTCCCACTGTGCCCACTCTCCCACTGTGCCCACCATCCCACTGTGCCCGCTCTCCCACTATGCTCCCCCTCCCACTATGCCCACCCTCCCACTGTGCCCACTCTCCCACTGTGCCCACCCTCCCACTGTGCCCACCCTCCCACTGTGCCTGCCCTCTCACTGTGCCCACCCTCCCACTGTGCCTGCCTCCCACTGTCCCTGCCCTCCCACTGTGCCTGCCCTCCCACTGTGCCCACTCTCCCACTGTGCCTGCTCTCCCACTATGCTCCCCCTCCCACTATGCCCACCCTCCCACTGTGCCCACTCTCCCACTGTGCCCACCCTCCCACTGTGCCTGCTCTCCCACTATGCTCCCCCTCCCACTGTGCCCACCCTCCCACTGTGCCCGCTCACCCACTGCAATGCGTCTGCTCTCCAGGCTTCTGGAAAAGAAGCCTCCATCACTGTAGTGCCCCCCCCTCCCCCCCCCCATGTCCTTCCCTCCAATTACCTGTTTGCCTTAGCTGGGAAAGGAGGTGACTAGGTGAAGTGCACTAGGTGGAATGAGGCATATTTCTACAGCTTAACCTTAAATTTCACTCACCCAGTGAAACTGGAAGAGAGGCAAACTTTGAGCCTCGGGGAGAAGGAGGATATTTGGGGCAGAGCACCCAAGGCCCCCAGAAGGCTCTTTATGTGGGGCCAGGAAGGGGTGGAGAGCAGAGCGTTATATGGAGAATCCCGGCCCCAGCAGGGCCGGCTGGCCATCTTGCACCTTAGTGGTGAGCAGATCTGGTGTTGACAGTGAGCGGCAGGGAGCAAGGGAGTTCTTCTCCCTGGATAGGTCAGACACCGCCTACAGCACCATCATCTGCCTGCCCCGGTGAAAGACGGGGTTTTACACCCCAGAGTCAACCTCCTGTCCGACAGAACTATTCCGTGAAAATGGTTCCCTCACTATCAAAGCGGTGAGTCTGAGGGCAACGAGGCCCTGCGGGTTCTGTTTGGTTATTTCACACGGCGTATGTAACTACAGTAGAAGGGGTAATAAGCAACTAAGTTATGAAATGCATACAGTAACCAACTAGGTTTCTACTTCTGCTTAAACATTTTTCAAGGAGCCCATCCCTTGTATATCCAAGCTAACCTCTAGTTCCCAGGCCTTGCTGACGTGGGAGAGAGCAGAGGGCCAGTGAATGCTCTCCCTGAAGGACCCGATCAAACCCCGCCGTGCACCTCGGTGAGAGAAACACAAAGCCCCCGGTTCGGAGAGCATCACGCTCCATGATCTCATTCCGACCAAAGGCCGCTGTGATCCCGCTGTGCTCACAGAGGAAAGTGGGTCACAGGAATTCACTGAGATCATAACGGGCCAGAGAAATGCTGGAGGACAGCGACCCAGTCCTGCTGGACTTGATGGAATGGAAAGAAATGGAAATTTAACCTATGAGTCAGTAAATCGGCCGTTCAGATAATTCTGGACCAGTGAGCATGGCATTTGTTTAATTCACTACAGGCTAGGAAGACTGGAACAGGGCCGGGTGCATCAGAGAAGCACAAAAAACGAAAGGGTTGGTGTGTGTGTGTGGTATTTTGTGTGTGTGTGCACATGTGTGTGATTGTGTTGTGTGTGTGTGTGTGGTATTTTATGCGTGTGTTGGTGTTGTATGTGTGTGTGGTATGTTATATGTGCTGTTTGAGTATGAGTGTGTGTGGTATGTTATGTGTTTGTTGTGCTGTGTGTGTTTGTGTGAATATGAGTGCGTGGAGGGTGTGCATGTATGTGGTGTGTTATGTGTATGTGTGTTGCGTGTGCATACATGCATGTGTTGTGTTATGTGTGGTGTGTTATGTGTGTATGCTGTGTGAGTGTGTGGTGTGAGCATGGAAGCACATGTACATGCACACATATGTGCACTGCTGTGATTGGAGGAAATGAGTTAGTCACGTTGTTATCTGAGTTAAGCGATGAGCATTGTAGACAAATAGTTAAAAAGGCTCCATTGCTCTTTCTCATGTCACATCAGTGGTCTGTGATATATTGAGGTGACACGTCTCACTGCGATTTTATTATGGGAGAATTGTAACATGGGAGAGTGACTGAGCAACGGAGGACGTGAAATATGAACTCCTATTCCACGCTCTTATAAAGAGAGCAGGCTGGGCATTAGCATGTGATCACTGTCATACATTTCTCCTGAAAGGAAAAGAGAAAGATACCGCGCAGACACTCAACATGCAGATGGCGCTCACTCCTCCTCAGGCACTGCTTGGTGATGAGGTCTGAAGGGAGAGCCAAGTGCTCCACGACACTTCCTGTAGGGCCGTTGTCTGGCTCCCATTAACCCCTGTGCGTAAGGCCATTCATGTGCTGCAGATGTCACTCAAACCACCCACATGGCAAGGGCTGAATCCCTGGAGAAATAAAACCCGCGGAGAGAGATATTCAAACACATCCAACAACACGCCCGGAGAAGGGGACCCGCCACCTGAAAACTCAGCGTAGCCCAGTGCCGACTTTCATCATGTAGCCCCAGTGGTAAAGGCCAACATCAGATGCTCCAGGCGTAGAACCGGGCCGGGAAGCCTCCGCATCCGGCTGCCTCCATAGACACCCCTGGCGTCCCGTGACTAGTGAGCGTGGAGAGTCCCTCACGGAGAGAGCAGCCCATCTACGCGCTCTATTTTGGTTTGTCAGCAGAGGAGACTAGCCAGGCTCAGAGTATAACTGGGCATCTGAAAATTTCCCAAAGAATAAGCCACGTGACTAAGAAAAGTATTGGTCATAAACTTATCTCCAAAAGTCGCCACATACAAAGGCCTGGGCTGTGGGGAGACCCTCACAGGGAGACAGGGAGTGCATCAGGCCGCGGCTAGAGTCAGTGCTGGGAGAATAAATCGCTGGATGCGGAGGTACCGGCCACCAGCAGCACTTTTTCCCAAACAGTGTCCTCACAGACAGCATCCTGAGCGGCGCGGACAGGCATCCTGAGGCAACAGTTTGGGAAACACTATGCACTATGACTCCCCTGTCCCTTCCCGGGACCAGAGCCTGGAGCTCCACTCGTCTAGGAAGAAACAGGTGGAGGACGAAGGATGAAAGCTTCAGCGTTTGGTGGTAACATGAACATGAACACCAACTCCATCTCCCTCACCCCCTACCCCCCTCCTCATCCCCCAAAAGAGAGCCCTGCAGCAGTCCGCATGCTAAGGAGCCCACAGAACTCCTTATCCTCTTCTGGGAGAAGCTTCTTAAAGGCCACAGAACCCCCACCCCAGGGAAACACCCCAACCAAGGACAGGCCTGGGCCGGTGCTGTCAGGTGCGACACAGGACTTCTCAGTTAAGTTTGAATTTCGGGTAAACAACAGATAACTTTTTAGTATAACTGTGCTCCAAATATTGAAGGGACCCATTTATACTAAAAAAATAAAACATATTGTTTAGCTTCAGTGAAGATGGAAGCAAGTGCCCTCGGTTTCTGCCTCCAAGTCTGGCAGCCGCAGCCAGAAGCCGCCCCCCTTCTGTGAGTTTCAGGACAGTGCTCCGCACAGCACAGCTCACGAGGCGTGAGATGGTCAGAAGATGGGGTGCTGGAGGATCCCCAAGAAATCTCCGCTCATCACAAGGAAGCAGGATAACCGAGAGCAAAGAGCTGAACAGATTCCCGGAAGCAGAACTAGGAATGAGGGGACGGGCGAGGAGAGATCAGCCTGACTGGCAGCGGGAGGGGCGAAGCAGCCTGGCCCAGCCACGCGTCTGGCTGGGAGGTTGCCAGGCAGAGTAACAGGCGCCGAAGGGCTTGGCAGACAATGACTGAGGTTCTAATAAAAGCCCAGCCTCACAGGTGCCCAGCAGAGAAAGGCTTATTGTTTCCCAGGTGACCTCATGCTTCCACCTGCCCCCTCCCCCTCATCATGTGCACTGACTGCAGTAAATATTAAGAACACGATCAGAACATGAAACCAGCTAAGCCGAGTGTTGTGGGCGCACAGCGGTAAATTCTGCCCGGGGCGTCAGAGCAATTGATAGATGTTTTAGAAAGATCATGTCTTGTGCTACAAAGACAGTCAGGGTTCGTCTATCATGTTTCCAAAATACACTCCCTACTGAACACACTGACAAAACCATGTTCACCTTTGTTGCTATAAATCTTGGAAAATCATATCTGAAAAAGGAAGTGCCGGTGGAATTCTCACGCTCGGGGTGGAGGCGAGAGATGCAGCTCAGTGCAGTTAGTGCCTCTCATCGCAGGAGGAAGTCTGGCTGTTATGGCTGCGGGGCGTGAAGCGACAGCTAACATCGTCAGGTAGGAGGTGTAGGGATTCTCAGCTCTGTGCTTGACCCAAATAAAACAGCCCAGAAAAAAGAGTCTCCTGGATCCGATTCCGTTTCTCTTGTGTTAGTGTCTCTGTTACCTCCGGGGGCGGGGGGGGGGGGGGGTCCGAGGAAACCCCTGAACAGTGAGAACATATTTAGGAGCCTACGATTCAGGAAGTACAACACTGAACTGGTAAATATCAGGCTTGGGAATGACTCATATCTACAGAGTCACACAATTACTCCCCCTGATGCACGAGCAGCCCCCAAATCGGTGCCCCACCCCTGGAGGAGCTGCCTCGGCTGCAAAGGCCAGGACTCAGCAGGAGGGGAGCATGCGGGGCGTGCCCACGCCTCCCACCACGCGGGCCACACTAACCAGCGGGGCGCTCCGAAGCCTCCCGGGCTTCCCCATGCTGCGTGCTTGCCCGAACCTCCCCGGGTCCTGTGATGTCACGGGAATGCGACACTCAGAGGCCACTGATCGTCCCCACCCCCTCCGGCTTCATCCAGGGAGAGTTCATTTCTAAGGGAATCCTTGGGAGCCTCCTGTGGAAAACCGCCGAGACTAACCTGCTCCCCTTTCCAGGCCCGTGGCCGCAAGAATAGTTGGTCTTACCAGGACTTCTCTCCCTGCCATCTTTCCCGCCCACAAAATGCCAGCCCCCCCCCCCCCCCCGCCCCCAACTGCCCCTTCACATATTATTCCCGCACCCCCACCCCTGCCCTACCTGTCTCATCCCACCCATCCCTCCTCCACTGCTGGCCTCCCTCATTCCATGGCTAATTCCCCCTCCCCCTACCTCCCTCCCCCCTCCCATCAGCTCTTTTTCGTCACTGAGACCTGTTTCCCCTCCAGGGAAACGGCCAGCCCGTCTGGAGCCTCTCAAGTGGAGGATGCTCGTTCTCCAAGCGCGTAAACGCCAGCAGGGCAGAGACAGTGCTGGCCTCTGACTCACCAAGACCGTTTCAGAGCCGCTGCTCTCTAATGCCAAGGCCAAACGTTTCCCTCCACTGAGATCTGTGCCATGTGGTCCTGCTACCCACTCTTTCCGTCGCTGAAATGTAAGGCTACTCGGTATATGTCGGTCCAACCAGGGAACAACCCTCCCAGCTCCTCTAAGTGGACTTGGGCTCCTGGCTCACAGTTTCATTTTCCACCCCATGGGTTGCCAACATCCCAAATGACTTCAACATCCACAGAGAGACTCCATTTAACAAGCCTGGCCTCAATATTCCTTCACCTCCGGTGATCTGTCTGCGTGACCATTCCTGCCTGTCTCACTTCCTTCCCGCCTACTCTTCAACCTGGCCCAGGGCGCCTTCTGCCTCCGCACTCTTTGAAATTGCTTTGGCAAAGGTCGCTCATCACTTACCATCCAGACCCAATAGACTCTGTAGTTCTTGTCTAACCTGACCATTGACAATGCTGCACCATTCGATGCTGTGAACCACCCCACCCCCTTGACACACGACCTCTTGACTGGCTTCTGAGATCTCACTCTCTCGACCCTCTCTCTTGCCTTTCCTACTTCTCCTTCGCTGGTTCTTCAGCCTTCTCCATCAATAGTTGGGACCCTACGTCCTCTCCTGTTGGTCCTTTCCCCCTTTATCATTGCTACCCATCTCTGTGGGCCATCGTATCCATGCTCCTGGGTACAGGTCCATGATCCATCTCTCTAATTAACTTCTTGCCTTGAGCACTAAAGCTCTATATATTATTACCTTACCTTAGACACCCACCTCATACTCATTCTCACCATACCCATAATCAGACCATAATTAAACTCTCCCTCCAAACCTGCTCCTCTTCATGTATTCCCTGCCTTGGTAAATGGCACCATGTCCACTCGGAAACTGGGAGTCACCTTGGACTGTCCATCTCAGCCCCATTCTACTCAGGGCAGATCAGTTCTCCTTTCTCCGAGAACCTCTGACTCACTTCCCATCTTTCTACTTCCTACTGTGGCTGGTTTGATTCAAGCCCTTAGGACTTCCTACCTCGAAGGCTAACACAACATCCCACCCGCCTTCCCTCCAGCTTCTGGTTGACTCAGCACGCTGCTCTCATGATCTTTCCTTAACAGAAATCAGACCATGTTACTCTCCAGTTACAAAGCTGTAATGGCTCCCCACTGCCAAGAAAATACAGCTCTAAACTTGAAAGCGTGGCTTTTTAGCTTCTCATGAGCTGATCCCCCTTCAGCTTTATCTCTTGCTAAACACCACTGTATCCATACAAACCCTGCAATCCCGCCAGACCAAGTGCTTAAAACCTCACAAACACACCCTGTGCCCCAAACCTCCGTGCTTTTGCTTGAGAAGTTTCCCAGGCTGCACTGCACTGTCCTTTCCCTCCCTCTTTGATTCGTTCTCCCAGACACAAATGTGAATAGTCTTTGAAGGTTTTGTTTAAGTACCACCTCCTCCGTTCAGTTTTCCTAAATCTACCCAGGGAAGGTTGGCTGTTCCTAGATCAGCCGTGGGCAAACTACGGCCCGAGGGCTGGATCCGGCCCATTTGAAATGAATAAAACTAAAAAAAAAACCCCTACCCTTTTATGTAATGACTAGGGGCCCGGTGCACGAAATTCGTGCACTGGGTGTGTGTGGGGGGGAGTGTCCCTCAGCCCAGCCTGCCCCCTCTCACATACTGGGAGCCCTCAGGCGTTGACCCCCATCACCCTCCAATCGCAGGATCGGCCCCTTGCCCAGGCCGGACACCTCTGGCTGAGGCGTCCGGCCCGGGCAGCGGGGACCTGCAGCTGCAGCGGCCCCACGATCGTGGGCTTCGCTTTAGGCCCAGGCAAGGGACCCCTAGCTCCCGGGACTGCCAGCTTCGACTGTGCCCAACTCCCATCGCTGGCTCCACCCCTACTTCCTGCTATCACTGGCCAGGGCAGCAAAGGCGCCTGATTCTCTGATCATGGCTGGGCGGCAGGGCAAAGGCGGCCCCAGGGCCGCCTTTGCCCTGCCCCCCAACTCTTAGCTCCCCCCTGGGTTTCCAATCACTGTCAGTGGCAGGGGGCTTCTTCCTGCTTTCCCTTTCGCCTCCCTGCATTGTGCCTACATATGCAAATTAACCGCCATCTTGTTGGCAGTTAACTGCCAATCTTAGTTGGCAGTTAATTTGCATATAGCCCTGATTAGCCAATGAAAAGGGTAGCTCATACGCCAATTACCATTTTTCTCTTTTATTAGTGTTGATGTTTACTTTGAATTTATATTAGTTCACACAAACACTCCATCCATGCTTTTGTTCCGGCCCTCGGTCCAGTTTAAGAACCCATTGTGGCCCTCGAGTCAAAAAGTTTGCCCACCCCTGTCCTAGATTGTAAGCCCTCTAACAGGTCCTGGGTCTCCTTCACCTTCTAATCTACAACACCCAGCACAATGCCTGCTAACCAACTCGACCTCAGTGACTGCTTATGAAACGAATCAACAGTAGCCTCTGCTCCTGCAGCTACGGATAGACCTTCAGTTTTCCCAGAGCCGCTGGTATGGAATGCTCACATTCTCCACCTCGTCTAGAATGGCACAGAGCTTTGCATGTTCTATAGGGGAAATCCATAACAGGTGAAAGAGTAATGCTATTGCCCAAGTCTGGACAATCTCTGTATGTATATGTGCACGTATACATATGTGTGTGTGTGTGTGTGTGTGTGTGTATGTGTGTGTGTGGTGTGATAGAGAGAGAGAGAGAGAGTGAGAGAGACCTACCTACTGTTTCTTTGCTGTCTCTGCTGCTAGAGGCACAGGGCATGTGTTTTGGGGATTCCAAGTAGGAATGCAGAATATACTTTGTCAAGAAAACAATACTAAAATTAGTGATTACACAATTCCTATATTTACTCAGCTTTATGAGTCATATTAATATTACTATAGAGTTACATTATGGACTAGAAAGCTAAATAATCAGTTAAATTAGGACTACATTGATATTTTGGATGTTGTAGAAAACTTAATAGGTATGGTACATTCTGTGATGTGCCATCCAGATACCCCTTCAAGAATCAAGAACTTCAATAAAACAAAAAAACAAAACTAGGAATAAATTTAACCCAGGAGGTGAAAGATCTGTATATTTCTATAAAACATTAGTAAAAGAAATTGACGAAGACACAGATAAATGGAAAGATATTACAATGCATTTTTTAAATTAATAGAATAATCCTGAAATGTTTTTATGGAACCAGAAAAAAAAACTCAAGTAGCCAAAGCAATCTTGAGAAAAAAGAACAAATATGGAGGCACCTCATTCCCTGGTTTCAAACTATATTACAAACATTACCGCACAGCATTAAAAATAGATACATAGATCAGTGGAACAGAATTGAGAGCCCCCAAATAAACCCATGCATATGTGGTCAATTAACTTACAACAAAGGGGCCAAGCATATACAATGGGGGAAAGATAGTATATCAATAAATGGAGTTAGAAAAACTGGGCAGCCACATAAGAATAAATAAAACTCAACTATTATTTTATACCATACCAAAAAAAAAAATAAAACTAACTCAGAATGGATTAAAGACTTGAACATAAGACCTGAAATAATAAAACTCCCAGAAGAAAATGTAAGCAGTAAGCTCCAAGACATAGGTCTGGGCAATGATTTATTGAATCTAAGACCCAAAGCAAAAGCAACAAAAGCAGAAATAAACCAGAGGGACCACATCAAACTAAAAAGTAAAGAAAACCATCAATGAAGTGAAAAGGCGGCCTACTGAGTGCGAGAAAATGTTTTCAAATCATATATCTGAAGTGCTAATATCCAAAATACATAAAGTACTTGTACAACTCAGTGACGAAAATCCAAATAATCCAATTGAAAAATGAGCAGATTTGAATGGACATTTTCCAAAGAAAATATACAGATGGCCAACAGATACATGAAAAGATGCTCAACATTATTAGTCATCTGGGAAATGCAAATCAAAATCACCATGCAATATCACCTCACCTCTATCAGAATGGCTATTATTTAAAAAGAGAAGAAATGAGAAGTTCTGGTGAGGACGAGAAAAAGGAAACTCCGCGCACTGTTGGTGGGGATGTAACGGTGCAGCTACCCTGGAAAGCAGGAGAAGCAGGTTCCTCAAAAAATGGAAACCAGAACTGCCTAGTGATCCAGCAATTCCACTTGCAGGTTTTTATCCAATGAAAACGAACACTAACTCAGAAAGAGATATGCGTCCCCTGTTCATTGCAGCATTCCTTATAATAACCGAGACATGGAATAACCTGAGTGCCCACTGATGGACAAATGGGTAAAGAAATTGTGATACAAGCACAGACACACGGACACAGTGGGGTATTACTCAGCCATAAAAAAGAATGAAATCTTGCCATTTGTAACAGCATGGATGGACCTTGAGGGCATTACGCTAACTGAACTAAGTCAGAAAGAGAAATATCCTATGATCTCTCTCATGCGTGGATTCTAACAAAAAAACAAGCTAATGGACACAGAGAGCAGACGGGTGATGGCCACAGGTTGGTGGAAGAGGTGAGATAAATAAAATTTAAGGGAAAAAAATGAAGCACTCATTCCTCCAGCTGCTAGGGCACATTAACAGGAACTCCTCAGTTGTCAACCCTATTTAGGGGTTTTCTCAGCTGAAAAAACTGCCTAATTGAGAGCCGTGCCTCCTGCCAGGGGAGGCCCACATCCAACGACTGATGGTCATGAGGGAGAGAGGCCCTGTCCCCTGGCCTCAAGGGGAGGATTCTGAAAGGCCCGCTCGGCTCCAGAGCCCGGAGCTCTCTCAGCGCAGCACAGCTCAGCTTCTCCCTCTGCCAACCGCTGCTCTCACCCCACAGGTGTGGTCCTGGGCCCTTCCTCATAAACATTTAGCTCAGACAGTGCTTCCTAGGGAGCCCTACCTACCTTTACAGAGGAAAATGAAGCCTGAGTTAAAAATAATCAATTGAAGAATTAATTGTGAATGCAATGTTTAATAAAATAAAGCTCCCTGCGTTCCGACCCAGTGTTCATATTCATGACCCTCTATCCCCTTCCCAGCCTCATTCACTGTTCTGCGCCATGCCAGTGGATGGCTTTGGGCAGTTGGTCTTCCCTAACTGTTTGGTAAGGGTGCTCGACCAGACCTGCGTGGAGTGCCTCTCCCAGCTATGTTTGAAAGGAGGTTTGGGGATCTCATTCCTATTTGCAGAATTAATTTGCCCTTGCAGACGATATCCAATCTACTTTATGGACGTAACTAAATAAAAACGTAGCCTTTCATTCTAAACTTCAGGACAAGGTAAGAAATATGGCTTTATCCCACAATACGATTCTTCCTGTTACAGGGTGGGGGACCGGGGATGTAGCTTCTCTGCCTTCTTCTGTGATTCTAGAACAAAACTTACTCATACTGACGGAAATAAACACACAAGCAAACAACACAATACATGAAGCCTTGTCCCCGTTCGGGTTCATTCTATTGGGCCATGTCTTCCTCTTCCATTTCCTCACTGTCACTAGCAGATCTTTCTATGGGCTCCAGGTTCATGGCTTTCCTTTATATATCTAAGCAAGCATTTTAACACGCAATTTCAGTGCCCATAGGGAATAGGTGTCCATTTTACCAAGCTACCTTCTGCCTCTTTGATACTCTACTCTGAATCCGCTCACATTTGGAATCTGTCTTCTCTGTCCTTACTGTTTTCCCCAAGAGTTTGAAATTGATGGCTGAATGGGCAACGGTTTTGCAGGAACTTTCATCTACCCAGGCCCTTTTCTTGAGCATTCATTACACAAAAGACAGCTTTATCTATCTATCTCCCCACTACGTTAAAAATTCCTGAGGTGCTCATGATGGTGACTTACAAAATAGACAGAGAGCTGGCATTGCTCAGTGGTTAGAGCATCCGTCTGTGCCCTGAAGGGTTGCTGGTTTGATTCCAGGTCAAGAATACACACCTCGGTTTCAGGTTCAATCCCTGGACCCAGTCAGGGCATGTGCGGGAGGCAACCAATTGATGTGTCTCTCTCACATCTCTCTCTCTCTCTCTCTCTCTCTCTCTCTCTCTCTCTCTCTCTCTCATCGTTTATTCATTTCATCTAATCTATAGACACTCCACATAGGAGGGATGCAAAGAGGTAGCACTGGGAGGAAGCTTGGCTAACTGGTCAGTACTGTGCTCTTCAGAAGTGAGACTGGCCAGAGAGCTGCAGAGGAGGCAGCGATCCGTTTACTGACCATCTCCTGAACTGCTCTTATGGGAAAATGCAAAGATGGAAGTGTGGGCAGTTCCAAAAAAGAGGGTGGCACAGGTCATGAGAGCTTTGAAATGCAGGAGCCGACAATTGCGCCTGCAGCCTAACACAAAGCAAGCTGGGAAGGATCTTAGAAACTGTCATCTTTCTTTCCATCCGGCTGTTTTACGGGTGAGTTTTGTCTCCACCAAGTTCTCTCTGAGCTTTTCTCTTCCCCTTAGTGGAGGGTTGGGCATATTAAGCCTTGATAGCAGTGGCTCTGGTCTCGAGAGCAATCCTTTGAGCAAGAGTAAGCAAACCCAAGGAGCTGGCCCCAGGTCCGAAACAGCATCCGAGAGCCCCGCGCCTGCTCTCTGCCTGCAGCTGCACCCTCAGCGCCAGGAGAACCCACAGCCAGGAGGGAGCAACAGAGCCGCCCTTTATGCCACTGGAACTGCTCTGGGCTCCTCGCCTCTTCTGTTTCCATCGTTCCCGACTTGGACTATTATGGTATTTCCTGAGCCATTTGCTCAAGTCTCCAGGAGCCAGATACTCGTCTCCAATGCACCCCGAAGATTTCTTCCAGAAACACCTCCCAGAGCACAGCCATCGCCAGGCCCGTTCTGCTTCCGTGGTTTCCTTGCAACCAAACGAAGAAAATTCCCTGGACTGGCATTCACAGGTTTCCATAATGTGTCCCTACTTACCCAATGAAGACATGCAGGCAATTACAACAATACGAAGCATAGAGTTAAAAGGGGGTTCCCATCCATTCCTCAACTCCTGTTCCCTGAAGCAACCGTTCTAACAATGTACCCCTCATTCTTGTAGCCTTATTTCTCCTGACTTTCTGTATATCTCCAAGGCCACAGCTAAACAAATATCTCTGCCAACTCTACACATTTTTCCATGTCCTGTTCCCAAACCTTTGTTCATAATATTCTTTAAACCTAGAATGTTGAGACCCTTCTTCCCTCCATCTTTGAATATCCAATTCTGCCAGTCTTTTGAGACCTAACTTCCATGTCACTGGCTCTGGAATGCTTTCCCCAATCTACTTATTGAAATTCATCTCTTCTCCGCCGAATTCCCATAGCACTACTTCTAGTCCCTGCTTATAGCACTTGCTGCTTTATTTTTTGCTCTTTGTACGGAGCCAGCCCCCTTAACTTAAGTGTAAGGGTGCAGAGCCCGAGAGCATTCCTCAGTTCACCTCAGCACCCCCTGCAGCTGTGCCCTTGGGCCTCCTGTGAACGCCCTCCTGGAGAGTGAATAAATGCCCGGAGTAAGAGAAACGAGCCTGGAGCTGTGGCTTTGGCTTCTAATTCACCTTTTACTAGTAAAACGCCAGTGACATCACCTTGATGAGTGGGCTCTGCTACCATCTCAAAGATTTGAAGGGTGGGGTGGAGGAGGGGCTGCAGAATACTGAGGGCTCCAGGTGGCTATTTGGAGCTTACAGTCAGAGAACTGAAACAGAAAAAAAAAAAAAATCCAAACAAACCCAACCCCAAACAACAAAAAACTAAAAAAGAAAAAAACCCAACCCAAACAAAAAACTCGCACCCAAACAAACTATAAAACTCCTGCTTTTTTAAAGAGAACAATATGGCTCTTTCAAACTGGAAAGCTGAACAACCCCTCCTATTATTTCAATAAAACCCAAACAGACATTTAACCTTCAAAACAGCAACAAAAGCCCAGCGCCTCGCCCCTCCTCCGCCGCCGCAGCGGCTGCGCAATGACCAGGATTCCCCAGGGAACCATGAATTCGGTCTCACGTTCTTTCAACAGGAGAAGCTTGAAAGGAGTCATTTTCAGCATAAAGTGGGGGGTAAGTGGAAGAAGGGGTCATCAAAAAGGGGAGACAATTTCACAAGGTCTCAGAGTACAAGATGGCCAAACGTACTTGCTTTCCACATTAAAGACAGCCCCGGGGATGGTGAATGGAAACGGACAACACCTACATACGGCAGAAATACTTTCCAAGCAGCATGTTAATGCGTTTTTGAATCTGGTTTAGAGTACACAAGCTGCTTGTATAAAATAACGCTCTAATAAAAGCCGAATCAGCTCTGAGGACCTTAAACATTGCCACAAGCTATCCCATTACCTGTTGCCTTGTGGCATGGGCCCATCCACAGCAATTTTCATCCCACCTGTAGTTTTGCCAAAAAATAAAATCAATCCCCCAGCAATCCCTCCTCCACGGCTTAGATCATTATCAACCCATTTGTGAGCCTGCTCCTCCTCAAAGTTATTGCTAGGACTGTATCCAGTGACAGTTAAAACAACTCAAAAACCCTTTCAACTGCAAGGCTTTGTGCCAAAACTCTTTTACCTCATTTGTACTTGGACTTTACAAACAATTTCCATTATTTTTTCAGTGATTTTCTATTCAAGTAAACTTAACTCATTCTCCAAACAAAACTATAGTCTTTCCCGATGGCAGTATCGAGAGAAGAAAAGAGTGACTGAGAGTTGACTGTAATTATGAGTTAGGAGAGAGATTATGAGCTGCTGTGGAGGAGAATTATGAGAAGAGAGATGGTGTGGCCAAGAGAAAACAGAAATAGAGAGGGCCTGGTGCACACGGCAAGGGGTTGGGCAGCGACATCCGAGTCCATGTCTGCACGGCACATGGTGTGCATCTTTGGAAAAGGCCAGTAGACAGAGTTCCTTCCCTCATGAGCCTGGGGTTCTTATGCGGGAACTCATTGGGACCTTTCATGTTGGCAGACACGCCAAGATTATGTTCCTGTGGCAACAGTGCCTCTCGCTGCAGTGCTGAGAGGCCCACTTCTCTATCTCCATGGAGAGCCTCCCCAGCCCCCTAAACACCAGGGGGCCAATATCACCCTACCCACTCCCAGACACACACATCTACACTAATAAAGAAGAAAGATGCATATTGACCATACCTTCATGATGCCCACCAGCCAATCAGGAGTGAGTATGCAAATTAACCCAACAAAGATGGTGGGTTAATTTGCATATGCAGGCGCTGAGTGGTGAGGGGTGGGGTGGATATTCTGGGCAGCATGGGAAGGCAGAAAGGTGGCTCCAGATGGAGCAAAGACGGTGCCGGCAGCCAGGGGAAGGAAGGCCCACTCTTGCACAAATCTTCGTGCATCAGGCCTCTAGTATCCTTTATAAAGACACCAGGCCCTTTTACTCCACTTCCTAAAGGCTTCTGATCCCCCACCTCTCTCTTCATCCCATTCTTCGCACTGGACTAGGATAACGGCCTTCTCATTGCATGTGCAAACTTTGTGTCCTCTGCCAATCTGTTTTTCCCAGCCTCTCACTCCGCAATGCCAACCATCCTGGCCTCTCGCTTCCTAAAACACTCCTTTCTGCCACAAAGGCCCTGAAAACTACCCAAGTGATTGTTCTGCTTGCAACATTCCTTCCCCACACTCCCCTCCACAGCGCCCCTTTTGGATCTGTCTGGGGTTAACTGGAGCCCGGGTCCTGGTGTGTGCTCCCTCAGTAACAGAGAGGCGTGCTTTGTAGCTCATTGTTCAAGGCAGTCTGAGGTCAGAGATGGTGTTTGCCCATGTGCGCCCTCGTTTGTAATATGGAGTAAAACAAGAACTTAGGTAAGGGTTAAGCAAGTTAATTCAGGTAGAGAACTTTGAATAGCCCCTGATACATACAAGGGCTATGTATGCTTTAGTTATAATAATAATAATAATTAGCACAGTACCTAGAACAAATTGTGTACTCAATAAATAGGTGTTGAAGGAATAAAGGAATAAATAAATCCTATATAACAAAAGGGTGATATGCAAATTGAACCAACAGCAGAACAACCGGAATGCCCATGGCCCCTCACCCTGGCTGGCCCCACCCCTGAGTGGGCACCCTGACCCCAATCCAGAGTGGGGCCAGCTGGCCAACCTCCTATGGCCCCTTGCCCAGCTGGCCTGCCCCCGGTGGCCCCTACTGTGTATTGGGCCTCTAGGAGATGAATGAATGGATAAATTCACCTGCCCAGAGGGTTGCTTACTTTTCCAGCCCGCTGTTACCCATCATAGAGTACAGGTGTGCCAGCTGGAGCAGTCACAGGAGTAACGCCCCTCCCTCTCCACAGCCACTACAATAAATGCTAAAAAGCATTTTTGGTTTCCTATGACTTTGAATTTATCCTACCTACACTTTTACTAAAAAAAATATTGAAAGCAAGATTTGGAATTAAAAGGTAAAAGGGTTCAAATATATGCTAACGGCCGGAACCTAGACTTCAGGTGGGAACACGTGGTAGAGTACACAGATGTCAAATTATAACCTTGCATCCCTGAAAACTATGTATGTTATGAACCAATGATACTCCAATAAATTTAATTTAAAAGGCGATAAAGGGATATAATGTCACAATCTATATACCCAGGCTTCAATTTTGTCTTTATAAACGAAGCAATCTCTTTCTGGGTGAGACCAGGCTCGAATTATTCGTAAGCCAAATCCTTTAGGAAACCTTGCATGTCAGGGCACCATCCCAACAAACATTTACACAGAAAATGTTTACACAGAAAATGTCAACTGACGTTGTCGAAAGGGAAGCATTTAAACCTTTGTTCTAGTACATTCCATACTTCAGATTCTTCCAAGTGTTCAAGAGAAAGGTTATCAGCCACAACAAATATTAGTAATAATAAAAGTAAGAATTACAATGATGAGTGTAATGATAAAGTGATAATTGCTTACACTATTTCTACTTGTTATATTGATGTGTAATTTATGATATTCTATATCAGGTTCTATAATCTATATTTATAAATAAACATCGCCAACCTGTTTTTCTCTGGAGCAAACTGGATCTGTGCCCAAAAGTGGTGGCATCTTGGGCCTGTGTGGGAGCTGAAGGCAGCAATGTCCTTGGGCCTTCCGGGTTCCCTGTGGGGAGGGGCGAGTTCTGTGCCCGTCTAGATTCGTTTCTGTCCGCGCCAGATGCGTGGAGGGCATCTTGAGCTTTCTTCTTTTCCTTCTTTAACATGTTGACCAGAATATCTGAGGCGTGACTTAAGGATTTCACGGCTCATGCTAGATTACAATGATCGGGACGTGAGTGCTTCCAATGAGATTAATATTCCCAATAATATTCACTATTTCCCACGCGGTGAAGACTGACTAGAGCAGCCGTGGGCAAACTACGGCCCGCGGGCCGGATCCGGCCCATTTGAAATGAATAAAAGTAAAAAAAAAAAAAAAAAGACCGTACCCTTTTATGTAATGATGTTTACTTTGAATTTATATTCGTTCACACAAACACTCCATCCATGCTTTTGTTCCGGCCCTCTGGTCCAGTTTAAGAACCCATTGTGGCCCTCAAGTCAAAAAGTTTGCCCACCCCTGGTCTAGAGGAGGGCTTCAATCTCCTGGAGTCACGGATGGCGCCATGGGCGCTGGGAGGGCACTGGTCTTCCACTGTGGTGCCATCGTAGGCAGATAGCCAGCCCAGAGCTCAGGAGCACGCTCTGCATGTGAACTGGTGCAGTCTTACCATTGTTATGAAAGGTTTATAAAGATAAAGTGAACACTGACAGGCAGTAGGCAATGGCTCTATGAACATGTCAGTGAGAAAATTAGAGTTAACCCAGGAGGCTGCTCAGCAGTGCCGAGAGAGAAAACCCAGAACCCGCCCTGCTAGGGAGCAGCCAGATCAACCCTGGTGCCCAGAGCACCTCCAGGCTTCGTTAAAATACCTTACGTGGGCTTTAAAGTCACTTTGTTTAAAATACATAATTTTGGGTCTGAAATTGAACTAGAAAGAGGTAACTTATTAGTATAGTCCTTTATAAGGGCATTGATATTTAGAAATATTATGGGAAATGAGGGTAAGAGAGAAAATCATTGCATTCTACCCCACCTCACTGTTCTGTTGTGCTCAGCACGCCCAGAACCCTAGTGGGTTCTTGCCATCATTCTAAGGAGAAGCGATAGTCCCTCTTGAGAATGGCAGAGCCCTGACTGCACCTGCGGGAAGACCAATTCAAGACCTTCACCAGCCCTGGAGGCGGCTTCATTCATGCAAGAGTTTGAGAGAACGCGAGGACAGTGCAGGAGAGAAGACTGAGTCTCAGAAAGGAGAGGAAGCGTCCGGTTACACTTACTCTTGGGCAAGTAACATGGACATCATTTGCCCTCCATCTTCTCTGCTTTGACTCCAACTTTCCCATTTCTGGAAGGATAATCAGTTTTTCTCTTACAATCCCAATGTGGCTCCTATTCTTTGCCTTAAAAAAAACTTGCACCCAGCAAAGGTGCTCACACCTCTGTGAGTCTGACATTGGCCTGACAGAGAGGAACAGGGCTCCGCCCGGGTCTTCCACTCCTCGGTGTGTTATCAACAGCAGCAGACACCCGCCGGCTTCACGCACTGCAGTGCCAACCTGCTTTCTTTTCCCCGCCCAGCGATGCTCACGGGAGCTTGTGCTGTGTGTCAGGCTGTGTTCCAGGGACGGGAATATATGATACCACGGCAGACGTGGTAGTGGGGAAGGCGGGTCACACACACGCATGCATGCATAGACACACACATGCATAGACACACACATGCATAGACACACACGCTCACACATGTGAGAGAGTAAAAGTGCTTGTTTAAAAAGGCCAAGATCAACTGAGTGGCTGCTCTGCACTGGGCGCTACCCTTTCTGAGAGTGACGTTTTTAAGCTGAGATCTGAATGGCAAGCAGAATCAGGCACAGGAGGGGGACCTCCGCAGAGGGAATGGCCGGGGCGAAAACCGTGGGAGAAATGGCCTGGCAGAGGTTCCCCAGCAGGGGCCACTTCGCCACCTGGGGCCATTTTTGGTGTCACACTGGAGTGGGGGTAGGTGTTGGTGCTGAACTCCGGGGAGGAGAGGCCAGCGGTGCTGTGAACCCTCCCGCGAAGCATAGGCGAGGCCCCGGGCACAGCACTGCGCAGCTCAGACGTCAGCGGTGCGAAGCTGCAACACCCTGTGTTAGAACAGCAACAAGGTCACTGTGGCTGCAGCCTGACCCAGGGGGCAGGGGTACGAGAAGTGAAGTCAGAGGGTGGGGGGTGGGCATGATCACACAAGGCCACATGGCCTGGAGGACACAGTCTGAGCAGAATTCCGAGTTTGATGGGAGGCCCTGGAAGACTGAGACCACGTGTTTTGGTTCCTATTTGATAAAGCTCACAACACAAAGCTACCTACCGTCTTCCCATCTTTCCTGTCGCCTTCCCCTTCCCACTCTGTTTAACGTGGGCCTTCCCTCGTGCCCAGCGCTGTGCAGGGACCAGAGGACCCCACCCCCGTTATGTTTTCTGAAGGGGCGTTAGAAGGGGTGTTCAAACTGAATACGACACTAAAATGATATCATTTTCACCCTCTTTCCAAGACAAGCATTCAACGACGTCCACTCGTTTTGGTTGCATTGCTGTCTCTTGTTGACCTCGAGTGTTAAGCACTTTTCCCTGTTAAGTCATGTCTCTCTTATTCCTGTCACAGTCTTGGCCCTCTTGGTTCTACAGGAAAATATCTGAAAATATCCCCCAACCCAACTGTGAGAAACGATGAGGTCTCAGGAGGCTTTCCCAGCGAGGGCCCTTGCTAAGTGTCGACGCTGTGAGGTGTGGATCTACCCACTCTTGCCCTTCTTCTGCGCTCCCCACTGTCTGAGGCGCATGTCCGTTTGTCCCACTGCCCAGCGCCCTGCCACGCGCAGGGAGCCTCTCAAGGCTCTGCTCTGCATGTGGGCTGGCAGGCAGGCCGCTCCTCCCGGGACGGAGTGGAGCCAGTGCCTGGAGAGCTAGGAGAGAGTCTGGGTGCGAGCTTTAAGCTCAGTGTTCCCATCCCCAGGCCTCCTACCCACCATCATTTTGAATGAGTCTCAGAGGGAGGGGACCCTGCTCACGTGACTGGCAGTCAGGAAGGAGTCTAGTGTGGCCCCATGGACCACAGTGGAGAAGGGAGATGCCGTGTGGCTCTCTCTCACTCTCTTCTTAAAATAAACGTATATACTCGGCCTGGACTGCTCCCTCCTTGTCACACCTTGTTTCATCTCTCCTCGATGCACAGACAGTCATCAGCCCAGAAGGGGATTAGGAAGTTGGCAAGAATAGTTAGGGGAGAAGATCCTCAATCAGGACCAAGGCCAGGAAAAGTAGCGGAGCTCAGCTGGGGTTGGGCCAGCACCGAGGTCCAGGCTGGGACGTCTGGGGGAGAGGGAGGGAGGGGAAAGGAATGCAGGGTGACACTGCCTGTGGCCCACAGGGCCTGTGTGGGGGTGTCCCTCACAGGGAGCCTCGCTGCTGGCTGGCCATGAAGCAGCTAGCGCTCATTCGAGTCAGACATACAGGGTCTGCTAATTCTCAACTAAAACGAGAGGCTGAAGTTAATCAGGCAGCGTGCCTACCTCCTATTGGTGGCTCATGTGCTTTTTTTCCTTTTACCTCTTTGTTACTAGACTCCCTTCATGTGTAGGTTATTTTTATGCATTTTGCACGAGAGCTGAAGCTAAAATGCCTTTTAGTAATTTTTCAAACATGAACCAAAATACTTATTCATAAAGAACTGACCAAAATAATGTCTTGTGTATGTTTAAAGTCTGAAAATGTAACAAAAATGTCAAATCTTTCATGAGAAGCTTGAAAGATAAAATAGAAAACAATACTGAGGACATGGGGAGACCTGAGGTCTCCCTCCAACAACAGGGGCTCTTGCAGTAACCACCTCGCTGTCCCCGGAGGCCACTCCCAGCATCCACCACTGTCAGCACCCTAAACACACCGCCTCCCGGGGCCCGGGGAGTCCTGTCTTGAACACTCACACACACTCGCTTCCAAATTTGGGAACATCTGTACGTGGAACGCAAAGCAGTAGATCTGGCATTTAAATGAAAAGTTACATTTAAATCAATCTCTGCTCTTCATAAGCTAAATTCCATTTGTCATGTTTCAGCCATCATTTCAGTTTCACCCACACACAAGCCACAAATTCTGGGCCATGGTGAGGCTGTGGTCAGCCCGGTGTCCGGTCAGCTAGCTAAAGATAACCAGTTAGCTTACTGGCTCAGGACTGAAGCAGAAAGGGCACTGCAGAGCAGTCAAAAATATTTTTAAATTTTAATGTGAAAAGATGGTGTACAAAAGCCCAAACTTTTCAATAAACTGAAATTTTTAGCCTCTCTCTCTCTCTCTCCCTCTCCATATATATATATATATATATATATATATATATATATATATATATATATATATATATATATATATAACCGAAACATTATAGTAACTATTACATCTGGCTAAAAACAAAGTAAAGATTTTTCAGTTGTTGCTCCATTTTGTTTGCTGAAGGGCTGGGGTGGCTCAGTGGTTGAGCATCAACCTATGAACCAGAAGATCAAGGCTCAATTCTCAATTCTCGATCAGGGCACAGGCCTGGGTGCGGGGGGGGGGGGGGGGCATGAAGGAGGCTGCCTGTCTCTCTCTCCCTCTTCCTTCCTCTCTGAAATCAATAAAAATATATATGTATATTTTTAAAAAGACATCTTAGAGAGATTAAAAATGGCAGCAGAGTAAGTGGATGCTGCATGGACATGCTCCCAGGAACAAACTGGTATTACAACTAAAATACAGAAAAACATCCTGAATAATCAGCAGAAAACTCGGCAGGAGGAAACTCTGATATCTGAGGACCAAAAGTGGAGACGGCATAGAGATTGGTAGGAGGGGCAGAAGCTCGAAAGGGCTGTCCCTGTGCCCACAGACCACAACTGAAGTCCTGGAGAGATATCTTAGCTGTGGTGGGGGGGAGGGGTGCTACTGAGAACTCCGGGATCTAATCCTGAAGCTGGGCTCCCCAGCAAGAGAGCACCAAACTGAAAAGGGTACCCACATAACATCCAGCTGTGAAAAGCAGCAGGTTGCTGTCTGCCAGGGAGAGATGGCTGGAAATTCAGGCACCCTCTTAAAGGGCCAATGCACTGAACTGCCTGTGGAGCCACCCACCTTGTGCTCTGGCAGAGGGAGGGTGAAGTGGACTGGAGCTGTGAGAGCAGAAGCCAGGACTGGGGACTTGGGGGACAGAGCTCAGAAGGCAGACACCCCACGTTTCCTGGGCTGAGCCATTCCCTCACGCAGCGGAGGACACCTTTCCCACATAGACATCTGCTTTGCCCGGGGGAAGACAGTTGACACACCCTATTGGAAAACATCTTCCCTGAGGCCACTTAAGAGACTAAAAAATAACAATTAGCCTCCAGGCAGAAGCAACTGCCTCACCCTGTTGAAAAAACTCTCACCACACCTGAGGATGATTGCCTGGGGGGCAAGTCAAGTCAGAATCCTATTAGTCTGTAGGCAGAGGTGATCTCTGGAGGCTTTGAGTCTATGCCTGATCCAATCAGTCAGAAACAGCTTTTAACACTGTCCTGCACTAGAGATTGAGAGGTGGAGAGGATTTACCTAATACACAGTCACAAACCCAGAAAGACAACCAAAATGAGGAGACAAAGAAATAACCCCCAAATGAAAGAACTAGAGAATTCTCCAGAAGAAGAGATAAATGAAGCAGAGATAAAAAAATTTATCTGAATCAGAGTTCAGAGTAATGATGGTAAAAATGCTCAACAACATGAAAAATGATATAGGAACTATGAAAAAAGAACAGTCTGAGATAAAGAATGAATAACACAAATAAAGAACACATTGGAAGGAATACACAGCAGATTAGGGGAAGCTGAGGATCAAATCAGTGAATTAGAAGACAGAGTTGAAAATATCACTCAATCAGAGAACCAAAAAGAAAAAAACAATTAAAAAAGACATCTTACTTCAAAACGGAAAACAGTAACATGTATTGGAAGCAGGTGGGTGGGGCACCAGGTGCTGTGTCCAGGGGAAGTCTGTGCCCCTCTCGCTGCTCAGGCCCATAGTGGGAGCGTTTCTTACCACTTCAGGAAGGATACTGATTTCATTATCTCTCTGCTGTAGAATATCTCGTAGTTTTTTATATTCCTCCTCTTTCAGTGGCTCCTGACAGTCCTGGTCTTTGATTTCAGAGGACATTGTGCTGGTCCCATCACCCTTCTTGTCCATCAGTAGTTTCTGGAAGATGAGATAAGAGCTAGTGTCCATATCTCTATTCCAAGTGTGTTTCTTTGAGATGCCACTTTTCCCAATGACTTACACATACCGGTGTGCACATCCCTTCCTGCCTCCTGTCTGTGCCATGCAGTTGCCTTTGCTTGCCGTGTCTTCCCTCTCTCCATCCTGCCTCCTCTTTCCCCTCTGCTATCTGACCTCTTCTTCCCTAAACTGAGAAATTCCTGCTCCGACATGATCTCCTCTTGAACTTCCTTCCCTTTCTCCATAACCCCAAACCACTTTTCAAAATGACACTTCCCATGTACTGCGATTATTCCTTACATATCTGTCTTCTCCATGACTTACTTTTCTTGCCTTTTCTATGCTTCACAACAGACTTACAACAAAGATGTGTCATTTCACAAAGTATGTCAAATTATAAGTGAGGTGGAAGTAAAGGGTAATGGTACTCCCTTGTACCATCATCAAAGGTAAACCTAAGGCAGAGAAAAACTGAGGATTTATATGGATAAATCCAAACTGCTAGAAAACATTAAAGGTACAGTTCTCTGGATATAGCTTGAAAATAAACGGTTTTTGAACATGGAACTATTCCGTGTAGAAGGTAGAGATTCCTGGCAAAAGAATTAGAAGTCTATGGTCTGAGGTTATTCACTGGCAAGTAAGAGACAAGCTCTGCAGGAATTCAATGACAACCACAGCCTTGGTTCAAAGGTCATCCCGTCTGGCTGTGTGGATGGGTCCCGACCTTTTCAGAGCTGGTCAGTAGGAAAGCTAAATTGTAGTTTGAACACAGCAGATGAAGGCTCTACCAGGGGGAAGGGTTAACCCTACCTTTAAATGACAGAAACAGTGATGAATTTTACGCATGTCGGCGCCAACCTCTAGTCTACTCTCTGGATCCTGGTCTTCCAAAAAGGATGCTATTTGTTTTTCCAACCTGAAAATACATAATATATGAGAAGCAATTGTGAGCTAGAAACTTTAGAAATTCTAATAGCATTACTTTCTTGGTTAACATTGGAAGCACAGGATACTGTCCCTAGTTCTTGATGAAAATATAGTTATCTGAATGCTGTGACTAAATATTAAGGGTAAAGAAAGAAATCGACCAAGTGAAATCTGAAACGATGCGATTATTTGCAATTAATCTCCAATGAATTTTCATATGCAGCCTTCAATATAAGAATCATTGATTTCTACAAAACATGCACTCCAGCCAAGCTGAATTTCCATGCCCCTGTGCCTATCTGCAACTTTGCAGGAGAAAGTAATGAAAACGTTTATTAGTTTCATTAAAAATTCATGCTACTCAGCAATGACCTCAAAGATGCTGCAAAATCCTTCTCATCATTCCTGACTGACTTATAGTCTTCACGGTGGCTATGCCAAATCTCCCCACAGCTCCCAACCCTGCTGCTACCCTTTGGCTCTCTGTCAGTGACATGGCTTCTCTCTAGACCAAGAAAGCCAAAGCTGTTACAAGTGGACGCTTTGGGTTCCTTTCCCTTCATCTCAGTGTCTCTGCCTCTCCACTCAGGGCCTCTTCCTTTGTTACATATTTAGGATAATATCCCTCCTTCTCATGATCAATTTCTCCCTTTGGGTTCTCTCCAGGCCTCTACCAGCTTTACCTGATTAGTCTCCTCTCCACACGGACTCTCTCCTCTTTGCTTAAATGATTTTCCTGTTGTTTTTTTAATTCTAAAACAAAACACAATGGGAAACAAAACACCTCTCTTTGGAGGGACCACCCAACCACGCTACTCAGGAGTCCTGCTTTAGTTTAGCTGTACGTGTGCTCACTACGGCCCACATTACATCCTGGAGTCTGTCCCACCTTCGCTCCCCCATCTGCTCTAATAAAAGAGAAACATGGTAATTGGTGTACGACTGCTACCCTTCCCATTGGCTAATCAGGGCAATATGCAAATTAACTGTCAGCCAAGATGGCGGCCAGCAGCCAGGCAGCTTGAAACTAACATGAGGCTTGCTTGCTTCAGTGACAGAGGACTCCAACATTCCCTGCCGGCCGCTGCAGGCCTCTGAGCCTGCAGTTTCAAACATTGTAACAAATACAGACGCTAAACAAAACCCCAGAAACCAGCTTTCAGCCGGCTGGGATCTCAGAGCTGGAGTTGATACAGAGTTTCGAGAACCGAAACAAACCAGATACCTGCTTTCAGGAGCGGAGGCCTAAGAGCTGGAGCCTCAGAGCTAAAGCTGGCCCAGAATAAAAAAAGAAAAAAGAAAAAAAGGAGCAGCTGGGAGCTTCAGTCCCAGCCTGAAAACAGCCCTCAGCCCCTCACCCAGACTGGCCAGGAACCCCAGTGGGGACCCCCACCCTGATCCAGGACACCCTTCAGAGCAAACCAGCCAGCCCCACCCGTGCACCAGGCCTCTATCCTATATAGTAAAAGGGTAATATGCCTCCCAGCACTGGGATCAGCGGAGCCACGAGGCCTCCCGGCACCGGGATCAGCATGACAGGGGGCAGCGCCCAAACCCCCTGATCACCCTGCGGCTCTGTGTGTGACAGGGGGCGGGGCCACAACCTCCCTATCCGCCCCGCTCTGTTCGTGACAGGGGAAGGCGCCCCAACCCCCTGATTGGCCCTGCTCTGTGGGTGATAGAGGGCAGCGCCCCAACCCCCTGATCTGCCCTGCTCTGTGTGTGACAGGAGGCAGTGTGCCAACTACCCTATCGGCCCTACTCTGTGCGTGACAGAGGGGAGCTCCCCAACCCCCTGATCGACCTTGCTCTGTGCGTGACGGGGGGAGCTCCCCAACCCCCTGATCGACCTTGCTCTGTGCGTGACGGGGGGAGCTCCCCAACCCCCTGATGGGCCCTGCTCTGTGCATGATGGGGGAGCTCCCCAACCCCCTGATTGGCCCTACTCTGTGTGTGACAGGGGGCAGTGGCCCAACCCCCCAATCGGCCCTGCTCTGAGCCCAACCAGGGGCTGCACCTAGGGATTGGGCCTGCCCTCTGCCACCCGGAAGCGGGCCTAAGCCAGCATGTCGTTATCTCCCAAGGGGTCCCAGACTGCGAGAGGGCACAGGCCGGGCTGAGGGACCACCCCCCCAGTGCACAAATTTTTGTGCACCGGGCCTCTAGTTAGTTTATAAGCATCTTGAGGCAACTATTGGCTCTGTGTCCCCTCTCCCCTACCCTGTATATAAACCAGTGCACACATTAGGTTCTCAATACAAATATGTTAATTAGTCAATGGATTCATTTCCCTGGAAATTATTCCCTCTCGGTTGAGATGGGACTCTTTATAAGGAAAGTGTAAGGACGACAATCAGTATCTAAGATGCTAAGTATCATAATGGGGCAGCAGCATATCTTTCCCACATTATGATGAAAATATTTGCATACGTTCAGCATTTTTTTAAAAAAGTATATTTTTATTGATTTCAGAGTGGAAGAGAGAGGGAGAGAAAGATAGAAACATCTGTGATGAGAGAGAATCATTGATCGGCTGCCTCCTGCACACTCCACACGGAGGATCGAGCCAGCAACCCAAGCATGTGCCCTGACAGGGAATTGAACCATGACCTCCTGGTTCATAGGTGGATGCTCAACCACTGAACCACACCTGCCAGGCTGTTCAGAATCTTTTAAAACTGCATACATGTCTCTTCCACTGTTGCTATCAGCCCGCTCACACAGATGTAAGGATTTCCATCACACGGCAGCTTTGGATTTCACTTCCATCTCTTCCTATAATCTGTGACATGCAATAGCCGATGTTTACAAGTGAGAGGCAGTTTCTATTGCTTTGTAAGGAGACTTTTTGGTGCTTGCCACGTGTGTTCTTTGCCGATTGACAGCATGTTCCTTTGTAGAGCTTCAAAGCGCCAGACACACAGAGATTCGTTTCTGGTACAGATATTTTTATATGTTTTTATGCAAAGTCTTATAAAATACATGTTTATGAAAAAACCCAAACAATACAGATGTGAATAAATTGGAAAGTGACCATTCCTCTCTTCCCCCCCCCACCCCACCACTCCCGTCTTCTTTATTCACTCTCGATACCTTGAGGAATCCACTGTTAACAGCTGAAATATGTTCTTCTAGCTCTCAATAAAGCTGATTTCTATATCCATATGCATGTATATTTTTTTTCAAAAATTAAATCCCATTATGAAGTGTTCTGCATCATTACTGTTCTAAACAATATATAAGGTATTCTTCCATGTCATGTATCTTCCAGTACATGTAGATAGAGCTATTTCATTTTTCATGGCTACCTAACATTCCAAAGTTTGGGTCTATTGATCCTCTCATGATGGACATTGAGGTGACATACGTGTAGTTGCTACTTTCCTCTGTCACCCATGTGGAGGCCTGGATCTACAATTCCCACTTAATGAGGCTTCAAAAAATAGTGACGTTTATCTACTCCTATTTTCCCTGAATACTTGGAAGGCATTCGGGATTTTGAAAAATCACCATTAGTTCTAGGATATACCCCTTTTCTGGAGTAAAAGCATTTTGTAGTTTCCGGTGTCCATAAAATTTCCAATAGAAGTTATGGTTAATCAATCAGTTCTTTCCTGTTGCTTCCTCTTTAGAAACTAATTTCTTCTGTGCAGTGTGATGTTAAAGCATATATTCCAGGGAACATTCCATGGGGGAGGCTGACGTGGAGTCCTGTTCGTAGGAGAGCACTGTGAGAGACGTGTGCCGACGGGGATGGCTTGTCTCCCTGGGCTCTGGCCTGCTGCCCACCCTCCTGTCTCACAAAACAATAGTAAGGAAGGACCAGGGACACGATCCCCAGAAAAACTTCTTCCGAAATGAAAGAATGGATTGCTCCATCCTTTCTGGGACTCAACTAGTCTGCTACAAAACTGAGAATAAAAATCAGGCCTTTGACAGGCAGCATTCTTTCTCGGTGCTTGAGACCACAAGGAGTCTTTGGACTAAAAAATAAAAATGCCTGGTATTCCCTCCATACATGTGTTGAACTTATTTTCTTATCAACCAAGGACTTGGCCTAATAATTAAAATGTGAAAGAATGCCTAATTCAGATGTGTCTGATGTACTTCTCTAGCAGATAAGAGTGAACGACTGACCCCGAATTCCCCATATTTTCCTATCTCCAAAAGTAGTTCCCGAGTTCATACCAGTCACTGCTCCCACTGAGGACTCTCCAGTGCCCGAGCCCTGCAGGGCGGGGAGGGCCTGTTTGTAGAACGGGCTCCCCAAGGAGGCCACGTGAGCATAATGGAGTCTGTCCTTTAGGAAAAGCCCAAGTAAACAAGAAACTTGACTTTTTCTCTAGGTTCACTATGAGAACAGAGGGAAGAGAAAAGAACCCTATGGAGAAGTGAACGTAACTGTGTACCAGCCAGCCCTAACCCAAGCAGACAGGAAAAGTCGCAGTTATTTTACTTACGCGTGTGTGACCCCACCACGTGGCTGGTGGCAGGTGACCTATGGACCTACGCCCATCTCCACCACACCCACCGTGTGTAGCCTGTCTCCACCACACTGACTGCATGTAGCCTAGCTCAGCAACTCCACGATATTACAGATTTTGACATCTGGCCACATCTTAAGAATTGGCTGTATTTCTTAATGTGTATTTTGCCCCCTTGAGACCACTGTATTCCTTTCTTTCTGCTCCCCGTAGTTCTTGCCCAAAAGTGAAGTTTTGTCTATAACCATATTTTTGTAGAAATCTGCATTTAATGCTATGAATAAAAAGGAAAAGCAAGCTAATTATCACTAACAATAGCTAATATTATTTGAATGAGCACTAAATGCTAGATACTGTTCTGTGTCTTTGAATACATCATTTTTAAAAAATATGTTTTTATTGATTTTTATAGAGAGAGGAATGGAGGGGGAGAGAGAGAGAGAAACATCGATGAGAGAGAAACATTGATGAGAAGCTGCCTCCTGCACACCCTGGTGCATGGGGCGGCGTTCAACCAGCTGAGCCACACTGGCCAGGTTGCATATATCCTTTCTATAATCCTCACAACTAGATGAGATAAGTACTCTTATTACCCTCTATCGTAGGTGAAGAAACGGAAGTGCAGAAGGTTAAATATCTAGCCCAAGATCACACAGCTTGCAAATGGCAGAACTGGATTCAAACTCAGGTAGGCTGACTTTAGAACCCAAGTTTTTAAGCACTGTATTTATCATATTATAGTAAAGTTATATTTAAACGCAATCTCGGACAGTGTAATGGCAATCTTATAAAAAAAGAATGCCATACCTACTAGAATTCTTTGAGGAGGTAAACAAGTGAATAGAAAAGCAGGATGAGCTGAGCAGCAGTTGCTTAGATCTTAACAGAAGCAATGGCCAGCATGACATATAACAGTAAGAGAAGTTAGGAAAGAATCGGCATGCCCCACACCAGGAGATCAGGTAAATAAAATGATGGCACGGTTACGTACTGAGTTAACTAACTATGGTGGTGAAGACAGAGGTATATTTATTGACATCAAAAGTACCTGTACTATGTTATGATAGGTTAACAATGAATCCCTTCACAGGGGTTCTGCAATAACCCAGAACCCCCAAAATGACAGAAGAGAAGAGATAAAAAGGAAGGGAAGAAGGAAAGAAAGAAAAGAAAGAGGGAGGGAAGGAGGCAAGGAGGGAGAGAGGGAAGGAAGGAACAAGGAGAGGAGGAATGGAAGGGGGTAAGGAGGAAGGGAAGGGAGAAAGGAGAGAGGACGAGAAGGGGGAGGGAAGCAAGCCTGAGACTTGCCCAGTTGCCTTTGGCTCAAGAACATTTATTATCTCCCTGTGAAAAGAGACACTAGTGACCCAAGCTGAACTCCTCTTCTGCAATATTCTTATGATTATGTTACATTAAACTGTTTATTAAATTAAGTTCACTGTTTATACATTGAGTGTGATTATGTTTTTATTATTCTGAAATAATCTTTGTTTCTAAAAATATTTTATAAACATGTTCCTGCCAGCATTAGTTTCTAGAAACAGGCTGGAAGTCATTATCTCTATGGTGCTGATTGTGGGAAAGTTAGAGAGAGGGCCGGATGCACCCAGGAATAGCATACCTAAAGGGGGGCATGGCAGCTGCGGAACCCCGGGCAGCTGTGGGGGGTGCCCCGGGAGGGGGAGGAGCCTGCCCTGGTGACTGGGTCAGTGACAGAGTATCTCACAGCGCAGTATTGCTCCAGGGAGTTTGCTAAACACAGGTTGGGGAGTGAAAGTAACGGGCCCTCCCTCGTCCTCTGATCTGGAGCTGGAGCGAGTGAGGTGGATAAAAAAAATCCCAGCTGGTGGGCCAGGGCTGCTTCGTGGAAGAATCATGGACGTGCCTGGCATCCCTGAGCTGACGGTCCTTAGTGCATCGGGCTTCTCACTGGTTCTGGGAGGGGAGCAGGCAGCTCATTCCAAAGAA
The DNA here is from genome assembly GCF_963259705.1 of Myotis daubentonii. Classification (NCBI taxonomy): domain Eukaryota; kingdom Metazoa; phylum Chordata; class Mammalia; order Chiroptera; family Vespertilionidae; genus Myotis; species Myotis daubentonii. Next base: position 89,301,358 of record NC_081845.1, on the reverse strand, counting down.
CAACGGAGGAGTTCTGAGTTAAGAACCTAACTGGTGTCAACTACACCAAAAAGTATCAAAATCTGCCTGACCTCTGCCAATCATCTTGCCACGGAGGATGGCTCCACCACGCATGGCCGTCTCTGACAGGCTAAGCAATGGAGATGCTGACATACTATAGGTGCTTTTTTTTAAAATATATATTTTATTGATTTTTTACAGAGAGGAAGGGAGAGGGATAGAGAGTTAGAAACATCGATGAGAGAGAAACATCGATCAGCTGCCTCCTGCACACCCCCTACTGGGGATGTGCCCGAAATCAAGGTACATGCCCTTGATGGGAATCAAACCTGAGACCCTCAGTCCGCAGGCTGACGCTCTATCCAGTGGTTCTCAACCTGTGGGTCGCGACCTCTTTGGGGGTCGAACGACCCTTTCACAGGGGTCGCCTAAGACCATCCTGCATATCAGATATTTACATTACAATTCACAACAGTAGCAAAATTACAGTTATGAAGGAGCAACGAAAATAATTTTATGGTTGGGAGTCACCACAACATGAGGAACTGTATTAAAGGGTTGTGGCATTAGGAAGGTTGAGAACCACTGGCTCTATCCACTGAGCCAAACCAGTTAGGGCTATAGGTGCTTCTTAACATGAGCCAAGACTCAAAAAGGGCTGGGTAACAGCGATAAAGATATAACAGGAAGCTTGATAACTCTTAGTGTCCAGGAAAATGATAATTAAATAGGAAGAATGAGCGAATAGTTACACAGTTTAAAAAACTGATCAGGGTAGATATGAGATGTGGTGAACTATTAGGTTGAACCATCTCAATTATTAACTAATTCACCAACCAATATGGGTCACAACGTTCTCATCTGTAAAATACGCAAAATGACATCCCCTTTAGACTCTACGCGCTATGAAATAAGATAATGCGAGGAACGAAGGGAGGGGGCTTACTGCCTGGCCCTTTAGTGCCTTGCTATGCAAAGTGCGACCAGGAGGGCACCCTAACAGGCATCACCATCACTGGACCTAGAGGCTCCACCTCAGACCCCTGGACCAGGATTCAGGCTCATCCCAGACCTGCCGACTCTGCACCTAAACACATTCTGAGTGATCAGTTTCACACTAATTAACATTCAAGAAGCATGACAAGGCCAACTATTGTGGCATGTTGAGTCAAGAATATTCACACATCTTTTCAGTCCTGGAAACCAAACAGATTAGTAACTGGCAGTGTTAAATGATCCTGGCCCCTGTGCTAGTGACTTTGTGTGTGTTTTCTCATTTCAGTGGAAAAAGAATGACCAGGAATTCCGCAGTCCGTTTTCCTTTATACTGCCTTCTCCCAATTATTTTATGATGGCGTTTCCTGAACATTCATTCCACATTCGGCACTCTCGTGTGTTTTGTTATTCATCTGTACAGTAAACCTACACATTATTTTCGCTCTTTCATAGACGCGGACAGGAAAGGTCAGAGAAGTTAAGTGCCTTGCATATTGTTACAAAACGAGGGAAGGGAAACAGTGGGGTTTATAAACAGGCCCTTTGAACCAGGAACCCCCCTCATGCCACACAAAGCCTCTCTATCAATTCCCTAAAATCTCTGCCACTTCCTCACAATCCCTGATACACTAAATTTGTCCCTTCAGAACTCTCCTGTACATTTTTTTTTAACCAGTAAAGATACAAACAACAAGGTCAATGGGATCATCCAATACATTTCACGTCTGGCATCTCAAAAACAAAAATTTAACAGAATGCGATAATGGGGGGGTCTTGAGACCTAGTGGAGGGATGGCAAAGTAAGGCCTTATTGCGACTTTGCTAACACGATGGACTTCTTTTATGGGCTGTGACCTTTTAAAACATACAGTGTTGCGATAGCCTGTAATTTACAAAAGGAAAGTTCAGATAAGAGCAACAGAGCCATGATTTATGATTAACTGCAACCCACAGGACATCAAAAACTGAAGGCTGAGACTGTGCCAACAGGACTACGACCAAAAGAAACTCAACAAATATTTTTCAGGGTCATCAGTTTCGTGTTTGTTTTTTGTTAGATTCTGCTGAAAGAACGATTCCCAATTGGCTTAAAGGTAGTTATGGCAAGATTCTTTCCTTTTGTAAGTCTCTGGTCTGTGACAAGTATGACATATGTTATACGTTCCCCGCGCCCTAACCAGCAAGCAAAAGTCACGGCCCCTCCTGTGCAAGGAGTTGAGTTTAGTGTTAGCCACTTTCTCGGAATGAGCTGTGTGGACCGCCAGCAGGAGGCCGGGGAGTTCATGGTTTGTGATGCAGAGGAAATGCCTATCTGGGCTTTCCCTTCAAGGTTTATCTTCATGCAGGCTTCCCTTGCCTCCAAAAACGTGCAGCTTTGTGGCGCCCCCAATGCAGAGCCGCACAGCTGCTCGGTACAGTCAGTGTTCTGAAGTAGCGAACGTGAAAAATCCACATGCAAGGCGAAACTGGTTTGCCTCTTTAGTGAGAAGATGCGGCTTACTTAGAGAAAATGCATTTGTGCCATGGACTTCAGTTTATGGAAACTTAAACACTACTTTGAAATAATTTTAAATAAACTAAAATATCTTTAAAGCTATCAAAGATGTTTTAAAAGCTCTTTTATAATGCAATGATAGCTTTTGCAATGAAGGCTTTTGAAAAGCTATAAAAATTAATTCTTATTTTATCAATCCAGATGGTCATATATCCAATTTACGTAAAGGCACATACCTGGGTAAGATTAAACATTTTAACTTCAGTAGACATAAAAAAAAGTCTCAGTGGTTTAAAACAAGTGGAAATAAGAGATGAAAAGAATAAATTAACCAATTCATAGATGTTCGTAATTCTCTCTTTACATTCTCCGTGTGTCTTTTGAACTCCTTTGTTTGCTATGCTACTTGTGTTTAATGTGAACATGAATACTCATTTACGTAACTCCAGGATAAATTAGAAACTGAATCACAGGGAAGAGCATGGTGGTGTGGTAGGGTGAGGGTGGGCGGAAAAGCCAGTTAGTGGACAGGATCACTGGCAGCAGGGACCGTAAAAGACAGGTCACATCACTAAGGCAGCAATGACAGCCAAGAGTAACAAGGCTTCCTATCACAGGGCAGAGAACAAAAGAGCAGCGAGAGGAGTTAAACTGGGCCAGAGCTTAGAGGAGAGGGCAGGAGAGATGGCTACCCAGGGAAAAGACTGGGGAAAAGGAGTCAGATTAGAATGTGCAGAAACTACCAAGAGAGCCCCTCTGAGGAGAACATTGGGGATAGTGAGCAGGTCAGGTCTGGGGAGCAGGAGAAGAAAGACAAGAGGGGAGGAAAGACAGGGAGGTAGGAGAACAAAAAGGGAGAGATGGGGGGAGGAGACCAGAGGAGAAAAAGGCAGACCAAAGGTGGATCAAAGCAGAGCATCCTATGGAACAAAAATTCATTGGGAAATTTGGAGAAATAGGGCAAGTTAGAAGTGGACTGGTCTCTCCCATAGCTGCATATCTCCATGGTTAAGGTTTCCCAGCTATAGACTTTCCTTCATTAATTTAAAGGAGCAGTAAGAGCTTTAGCCATTCTTTGGGCCAACTCTCTGAACTCTTTTTCTGTATTTCTGACTTGTATGAAATTCTATTTGTAGACGACATTAAACTTTAGAGATAAACATTTCTCAGCTGGTTCCATTAGCACAAATTCCACATAACAGCCTTGGTTTATATTAAAGAAAGTTAAATAAATATATATTCCATATATATGCGTATATATTTTTTAAATAGACAGACAACTTGTAAAAGTTTTAAAAGACAGATTTCAAAAGATTTTGTTATGTAAAAATAAAAAGTAAACCCTTGTGGGTATGTTCCCATTTGATAACAAATAATTTGCTTTACTCTTTATCTTATGAAAAATAGTATATAGCTGTTTGGAAACGTGTTAGTGTAATATTAAACCTAAAGCAAGTTTATATAAATTGATTCATACATTATCATCAGGTTCTATATTAAATTGAAGACGGGTTCACGAGGTAAAGACAGAGACTCTATGATGCCATAAAATCACAATAAGCAATATTTCCACTGAGCCAAACCGGTTTCGGCACAATAAGCAATATTGAAACCTTAATAAATTAAATGAAGTGACTAAGACAATGATGCAGGACCTACAAAAGGAAAAACACAAGTTTAGACCAGGAATAAAGAGGACATGAGCACATGGGGAGTCTCATCAAGCCCTGAGTGGGAAGATGCAGGGCTGTAGTCTCCTCCCGAATTTACCAATGAAAGTAAAGTAAATCTGATAAAAGTCCCAGAAGAAATGCACACACCCACATATTTAATATATATTTTAATATATAGCCTAAATATTTAATATATATTTTCAGGGGAGAAGGGCCCACAAATGCCCCCATGAAAAACATCCAGGTTAGAAAACAGTAAAGTATGAGTTCATTTTTATTAAAATACATATTTATATGTGTTATTGAAAACTTTCAAGGATTATACCCAAATAATAATTGTTATCATTGAGTGCTGGAATTGCAAGTGATTTCTCTCTTTATTCTTTTACTTTAGCCATTATCACTTTTCCACAATGAATATAAACTTTTTGTAAAATAAAAAATTATCAAACCTCTACAACCCTCACGTGAAAATTTAAAAAATGGGTACAGTTCTAAAACTTCATTTGTAACAGATTCAAATTACGTTTCTTGAAGGCAGGGCCTGGGGGGAGATACACCTTGTTTGCTATTAGGTCCTGACATAAAACCCCCAGTTAAAAGGCAAGGCTGTCACTTGGCTTCCAGACGGTGTGCCTGACTGACATGCTCTGACCATTTATTTTGGGTCCTGACTGCAGAGGTTGGCAGCTGTGGCTGCATTTGTTCATCATCCTTGGAGCCAGCTACCGGGGACCGGGTGTTAGGTGCTGCTGTAACTTAGTCTTTCCATACGTGCCCATTTTCACACTGTGGGGTTTCTTCACCTGGCACTAACCATAGAAAGTTGTAATTAGAACAAACATTTGTTTCAGGAAGTCTCTAGAAATGCCCAGCTCCAGGTAGATGCAGATTTTCCCTGTGAAGGGGATGCGGGGGAGGCAAGAAAGAAACACAATATTCCTGGCTCTGATGAAGGGTCACATTCCTTCTTTTAAAATAATTCCCTGGAGCTAAAACAAACAAACAAACAAACAAACAAACAAACACACAAAACCCACAAAACACACACACACACACAAAAACCACACAAACCCAATAACTAAAAGCAAAGGCATTAACACACAAAGCATTAAATGGCTGGAGGATGAAACAGTATGTTCATGCTTTCACACTCGAGACTCCCTCAGAGAGAATCAGGTGCTGGGACTCGTGATGAAAGCACCGTGGAGGCCAAAGAATCCAATGTGTCTGCCGTGGTCCGATCCATCGGCCTGCCATTCACGCCTCACCCTTTATTTTTAATCTGCTTTCGATATTCATTCATTTGGCCCATTAGAACCCAAAACTCTTGAACGTTAGGAGAATAAATTAATCATTAAAGGACAAGACAGCCCTGGGATGGAGACGTGCCTTTTTAATCGTATTAGATGACTCTGTCTCAAGAACTCAGATGCTTCCGTAAACGACCCCAGGATAACGAACACAAGCTGCAGACCATGCTTTTCGTTTTGGCTTTAATAGCTTCGAAATGTAGTGTGGGGACCCAAAACGCTTTGTACCGAAGTGGAAAAACCTCATCTGCAGTGAATTACATCTCATGAGTGCTTTAGGAGATCGGATTTTTATGAAATAAGAGAGACAGCATTAGGCACTCGTGGCCTCTGGGATATTTAATCCACAAAGCCGAGGTTATTGCTGAACAGCCAGCCAGTGCTCGAAGCTGAGGAAGGGTGCCTAGCACACAGGGATGCGAATGCAGAACATCAGCAGATCATCTGTCGGATTTTTTTAAAACATCGATTCCTTGGTGGTGGGAATTAACTGCTGGGTAAATACTGACCACGGTACAAGATGCTTCTCAATTTTCTACCCACTGAGGCATTTTAGAAAAGAACTACATTAGGGGCTTAAATTCATCACCGCATAAAGGGATATTCTAAGAAGATGGGAAATAAAAATCAAGAATGGACTGACTCCTTCATTTCGCATCTATTCAGAGAGCATTTACTGACTGCCTACCTCATATTATGCGTGTCTTCACCTTCCCTTCCCTGCATCCTGATCTGTAAATAGCTTTGAGTCTATGGCCATACCACCCTGAACGCGCCTGATCTCGTCTGTAAATAGCTTTGAGTTGGTGTTCAATGCTATTTGTAAAAAGAAAGGTTTAAATGCAAATATCAATTAGTTATTTGCAAGGCAAAATTATTTTTGGAAATTATGCAAGTGAAATAAAAACTGTGATCATACAAAATAAGGCTGAAATAGGGTTAGAAATATTACATGGGACACATACGCAAACATTATCTGTTGTTCGTGTGAAGTTCAAATTCAACTGGATGCGCTGGATTTTTGTTTGCGAGAGCTGCCAGCCTGAGCTGAAAGGCAGAAAGGCCTGCGGCTTTGCTCACTGCGGGGCTCCTGGGCCCAGACGCACAGGGGCCTGGACGACTGCTGTTGGTTAGTAACCTAGTCACTAGCGACAAGGAGAGGTAGGCCCCAGGCCGCTGCTGTTTCCTGAGAGAATAAAAAGGTTCTGCAGACACTGCCCACAACATCCAAATGCTTCCCCACTAATAACACACTCCATTTGCAGTTGATTTTAAAGCTGAAACTTCCGAGAGCTGTAAGGCTGTCTGGGGCCGTCCGGGAGCCCGAGTCTGTGAAGCTGATTTCCTCAGGAACAATCCGACTGGGAGAGACCTCTCCGAAGTCACATCACTTCTCCGGGTCTGTTTACGAACCTAGCAAATAAGGAAGCCACACGCGGCCTTTGCCATATGGATCCTGCTCTGTCTGAAATGTTCTCCTGTCCTCGGCTTTTCCCAAATGGTCTTAACTCATGGGTCTGCGGAAAGTCGTCCCTCATCTCCCCACTCAAAAGTAATTTCTGCCCCTCCAAGAACCCAGCCCGCCTCTCACCCAGGTACCGCTTTCTACCTTCTGTTATGGATATTTGTGCACGCGTCTCCCTTACAAGACTGAACTCGCCGAAGCCGGACCGTCCCCAGTTCACTCTGCGATCCCCAGCTGCCGTCCAGCACCACGCACCGCATCCTGCTCAATCCCCGCCGTGGCCGGGGACACAGGTGTCTGTGCCTCCGAGGAAGGCGGCCTTTTTAGGGGCGTTTTGTGCAAGTCACTGCCTGTGCATGGTCTGACTCATGTCAGACTCCCCACATTTTAGAGTCTAAAATGTGCTGCCTCTGAGCAGATCTGAGAAGCAGCAGGAAGAGAAATGGCCAACACGATGAGAACACTACTGCGCACGTCTTGGAGGTTGTGTAACTGCAGCAGAAGTCTCCGCTTTGAAAAGGCTGACTGGGGCCACTTATGGACTGGACAGACAGGTTGCCTTTACAGCCAAAATAGGTACCAGCATTCACAGCAGAAAGCATGGCCATGTGGGTGCAGCGGGGGGAAGCTAGCTTGAAGCAGGCGACAGGCAGAACCAGAACCAGGGAAGAAACAGTACCTAAGCCAGAAGCAGAAGAAATCCTAGGGGAGGGCCCACAGTTACACCTCGACCTACAGTCACGGTGAGTTCTTACAACCTATATGTTATTTGCAAGGAATATTCACGAAAGGGCGTTTAAGCCATCAAGTGTTTTTTCAGAAAAGGACACCGAGAAGACGAGAACATAAATAGCAAACCCCAACCTTTTAGGAGCACACACCGTGCAGCCTTCGCTTCCCTAGCTCAGCCAGGACACACGCGCTCAGTGGGTCAGAGCTCAGCTCAGCCGAGGAGGAGGGCTCTGCTCGCACCAGGACAGGTGCCGGGGAAGCCCTGGGCAGGGCAGGGTCACCAGAGAGTCCCCGAAGAGCAGGTGCTGTCCCGTGTGATCCCAGCCATCTGAGCTTCCAGTGCGAATAGTCAACGGAGGCCATGTGAGCACGTTTCTGAGAAATCAGCCATACTGACTGAAACAAACAAGATATCCCATACATTTCCGCTCTTCCTCTTTGGCTGATAACAATGAAGAACGACGGGGTGAACTTTGGAAAAGTTAGTAATCTGACCCACATGGTGGCTAATAAGAATAATTAGGGTCCGTCCTGTGATTCTTGGTAACCACCCCATAGGTTAGTGGCCCCATGATTACTTGAACTATGAGGAATTTCATTATTGGCATGAACGCTTGAGTTTTATCAGCTGTGGCTACTTCTACATAAACTGTCTCATAGGAAAACAAGCCCTGGTTAGTATACTCCGAACACACCAAATGAGCCAACGGCAGTGGGTGGGTGTCTGCTTTACGGCCTGTTCTCTGACTTATGCAGAAGCCAATCCCTTAGGAGGGAAAGGAGGACACATTTCCCCACGAGTCCGGTCCTTGTCTCTTCTCAGACATTCCAAAGACCATTTCTCCACGGCATCGTCAGAGTGAGTGAACAACAGTGAAGAAAAGCCAGGATTCCATAGTTTCTGATCATGAACAAGATAGAAGAGTCAAGCCAATCTAGAATACTGCTCCCATTTTGCCCTGCAGACGCCTTCGAAGCAGGACTCAGGCTTACGTCATCACTGGAAACCCCACATCTTTGTGGCTCAAGGGCCAGAAAGAGCAGCTCTGGAGACGGACAAAACAGCATTCAAATTCTGACTCGGCATCTCACGTGCTAGCTGAATGTTATTTTCCTCATGAAGTGATTGTGGAATTTTTATTAGACTACGTATATAAAAAAACGTAATGCAATGCCTATTGGCAAATGCTCAATAAATGGTATTTATTTTTTTATCATAACTATTACTACATGTTTGCTGAGTGATGCGATTATAACTTATGGAAAATGTGATGAGTTAACATACTGTATCTTTAACATATTTTTAAACATCTTCACTTGGTCTGATCATAAACTTTTTGCATTATACATGAGTAAAATACAGAATAAAAGTTTACTCCAATCCTGGAACCCCAAGATAATACTGTGAAACTTTAATGTTTATCCTTCCTTGTTTGTAAGCATATATGCATATATGTGCATCTGTGCATACATGTAAATGCACTTTTGTTATAAAGGTAACAAAAATATAGTTTGGAAGTGTTCCCAGCTCAGCGTCTCTTTGTATAGGTTTCACTGACATTGACATCTGCTGCATTATATTCCACTGAAGGAATGTATCATAACCCAACTCTTTGTGATAAATGGTATGATAAATATCTTCATCCATATATCTGTGTGTCCTTAAGGACACATCTGTGGAAGTTAAATTCCTGAACCAAAAAGCATAGCCATTTAAGAAGTTTGTACAAATGCTTTCCAAAGCTGTCCAGCAAGGGGAACAAGATAAAAATTATACGTGGAATTTGCTCAGACCTCAGGGCATGCTTCCCTGCCCACTGCCCCCTCCCTGGTCTGTCTCCTCTGCCTGCAGTGTGAGAGCTCACCAACGCAGGCTAGCACCCCTCTCATTCTCACCAACAAGACTGGAAAAAGAATTACATCTCAGTTTAATTTCCATGCCTTCGATAATTAGCAGTTTTGGTTTCTTATCGGTTGCTTTCTTCCTCCAAATTTATAGGAAAAGTGACGGCTATCAGGGAGCAAGCAAGGGGAAATGTAGAAAGGGGAGGATGCATGTGGCTGCAAATTTCGATTAGGGGCTCAGATGAACTAAAAGGCCGCTATTGGCACTGTGCTCCGCCAGCCTGGTGCCAGCTGATCTGGAAACCCACCAAGGAAAGCCGACGAGACGCACTCACGGTGGGAGGTGGGCTTGTGAACGAGAAGCATCTGATTTCTCCAGCAAAAGTAAGAAATTATAGGTCAGGCGGTAGCTACCGTGGCATGAATGATGACCCATTTCGAGGCCGTGGCAAAGTCATCACAGGTACGCTCAGTTAATAAGAAAACCACTAGAGCAGTGGTTCTCAACCTTCCTCATGCCGCGACCCTTTAATACAGTTCCTCATGTTGTGGTGACCCCCAATTTCATTGTTACAAATTGAACATAATTAAAGCATAGCGATTAATCACAAAAACAATATGTAATTATATATGTGTTTTCCGATGGTCTTAGGTGACCCCTGTGAAAGGGTCGTTCGACCCCCAAAGGGGTCGCGGCCCACAGGTTGAGAACCACTATACTAGAAAGACTGGGCTGGGAGGACGGGAGTGAGAAAAGAACACCAAGACCCAGAGTATAAAATACCCGTCTCAAGTCACCACTGCTCCTTAGAGGTAGGTGGCTGGAAGGAGGACAGGCTGCTGGGAGGCCCGGCAGGGCAGGGTGACCTTGGGGGGCGCGGGCCTTGCCTGGAAGGACGCCGAGGCAGGCAGGAAGCAGAGCTCCCGGAGTGATGCTGGGTGAGAGGGCTCCGGAGGTGCGGGCCAGGTCAGTGGGAGGAGGAAACGGGGCACCTGCATGGGCGGGCGGGGGGGCATCTTCCATTTTATTCTGGTGGGCCTTTGTTGGAGTTGAGTGTATACTGTGAACTTGAATTTACATAATATGTGGGGCTAATTCTCCATTATGTTTTGCCAAAAAAAAGGGTCTGTGGAACTATCATTTTTTGATAGTTATAAATGAAAAAGAAGTAGAATTCCCCCCAATGTTTAGCCGACTACAAAGATAATCACCATCTCATAGTCCAACGAATGACGCAGATGGTCCTGGTTCCCTTTGGGGGCATGAACTTCATCGGCACTAGGATGTCCGGCACTGGGATTCTCCACTGTAAAAAAAAGCTTTGAGCCCTAACCGGTTTGGCTCAGTGGATGGAGCGTCGGCCTGCGGACTGAAGGGTCCCAGGTTCGATTCCGGTCAAGGGCATGTACCTTGGTTGCAGGCACATCCCCAGTGGGGAGTGTGCAGGAGGCAGCTGATCGGTGTTTCTCTCTCATCAATGTTTCTAACTCTATCCCTCTCCCTTCCTCTCTGTAAAAAATCAATAAAATGTGTTTAAAAAAAAAAAAAAAGCTTTGAATTTTCTCTCAAGTCTCAGATCTTTTCCTAAGTGTCAGAGGTGGGTATCCATGGCACTTGGTAACATTGCTGAGAGCCCTGAAGTTTGCTTTGATATGTGTGGATGCTTCTTGGAGCAGGCCACTTTTTTGCATTTTATTTTAAAAAGTTTGATCTAAAAAGACAGTTATTTGGCTAATTAACTGATCTTCCTTTCATTAGGTCCTTTCCCCTTCTGGTTTTTATTGTCCATTTTGTCTCAATCTTTAATTTTTTTTCAAAAGCAGATGTCACTCATCCTCACGTAGTTCCTTCTAAGCCTGCGCCATGCTTCTGTCACAGACCGAGGAGCGGTTATAACACTCGGGACTGATAGTTAAGGCCCAGAGTTCAGCACAGCAAGGCCCAGGGATGGAATAGAAGGAGAAATCCCAACACTTCTTTCAAGCTAAGACACACTGTTCCCTCTGAACTCTCTTTAGCCCACAGATTTGTAAGCAAATGAGATCCATTAGAAGACATCCCCAAAGGCTAGGTTCTAAGGTCATTCAAAAAGTTACCCCCATCAAAAAACCCCACAACCAAGTAATCAAACAAAATCCTTCTCCGTATTAACAACAATTTTTCAACTCAATTCATCTTGCCCATTTAGAAGACTTCAGGATGTTCACAGACAATTTTATGTTTGTGTATTTTTAGCACACTGTTTACAGATGTTGAAATGCTCAATTCAGCAAATGGGAAACAGAAGGCTTCTCTGACATGTCCAGCATTTGAAAGAAAAAAATGGAGAGTTCTGAATAAAAACAACTGGAAAGTACCTGAAAGAAGTATTAAGGTACTAAAATAGAATGTTCACATCAAACTTCCCTGGAGAGAGGCAGAGGATTCTAACTGGCAGGAGTCCCGGAGAAGGGGCGGAGGGGAGAGCAGGAGCTCGAGGCCCATGGTTTCGTGGTGGATATACCATTCCTACTAGCAAGTCCCTTGGGAAGTCATGGAGGCGATGAAGCCTCATCAACATCATTCAGGCAGAAAGTGTCTGCCTTCTGCTCCTGGCATCTTTCTCATGCTCAGACATGGGCGTGCGCATACATACTGCTTTCTTCTTCATGTCTGTGTTTCTTAGAGTTTTCAATGAAGACATATTACTCATATGCTTAGGTAAAGTATGTCCTATAAAGTAACTTGCCCATATTTACAAAGATTTTGTTTAAATTTATAATTTTATTTTAAATAAAAATATAAACTTTATGCATAAGTTCTCTGTATCTTTAAATTTCCAAATGTCTTGGAGGTTTCAGCAAATCCTTCTCACTTAGGGAGGATGTGGAGCTCTGTTATGGTTAGGAAGTGGATGGTAAGATGGGAGCAACTCTAATTTGGAAGCATCTTATGAACATTCCATTCTGGAAATTTATGGTTTTTGTTTTATTTATCCATTTAGATATACAGTCTTATATCAACCGTGTAAGAAAAACACCACTCTGAAGCGAATGATGAATAGTACACAACATTATAGCCAGAATATACAAAAAATAATACAAATATTAACGATAAAAATACTTGAAAGTTAAAGGTCCAGAGGCAGATCAATTTAGAACTCAAAACCAACCATGTGTGTTGCAATTATTTGCTATATGCCGAGAGAACATTTGTTTTTAATTCAGCTGTGAAATTCAGTGTAAAAGCTGACTTAACAAAGAAGGGCATTTTTTCTGTTGTTCTTAATTAAGTGAAACAATTTTATTCTGCCACTTGGAGGTGTGAAATCAGCAAGTGACATTAATTAATTTAGAAGTAAACATTTAAAAACTTTTATTGAATTTATTGGGGTGACATTGGTTAATAAAATTATATAGGTTTCAGGTGTGCAATTCTATAGTACATCATTTGTATACTACATTGTGTGTTCTTCACCCCAAGTCAAGTTTCCTCCCATCACCATTTATCCCCCATTTACCCTCTTTGACCTCCCCCAACCCTTTTCCTCTCCAGCAATCACCGTGCTATTATCTATGTCTATGAGGGTTTTTGTTTTTTTCTTTTACTTTGCTTACTTCCTTCACTTTTTCACCCAGCCCCAAAAGCCCCCTCTTCTCTGACAGCTTGAGTCTATTCTCTGTATCTATGACTCTGCTTTTATTTTGTTCATTCGTTTGATTTGTTCATTAGATTCCACATAGAAGTGAAATCATATGGTATTTGTCTTTCTCTGATTGGCTTATTTCACTTAGCATAACCCTTTCCAGATCCATCCATGTTGTTGTAAAAGGTCAGAGTTTCTTCTTCTTTTTTTTCCAGCTGAGTAATATTCCATTGTGTAAATGTACCACAGCTTTTTTATCCACTCACCTACGGAAGGGCACTTCGGCTGCTTCCAAATATTGGCTACTATAGATAATGCTGCAATGAACATAGGGGTGCATATATTCTTTCTAATTGGTGTTTTGGGATTCTTAGAATATATTCCAGTAAGTGGAATATCTGGGTCATAGGCAGTTCCATTTTTAATTTTCTGACAAGTATGAGGTGATAGCTCATTGTGGTTTTAAGTTGCATTTCTCCGATGATTAGTGATGTTGAATATTTTTTCGTATGTCTTTTTGCTATCTGTATGTCCTCTTTGGAGAAGTGTTTATTCAGGTCCTTTGTCCATTTTTTTTTAAAAAAAAAAAATCCTCACCAAGGATATATTTCCATTGATTTTTAGAGAGAGTGGAAGGGAAGTGGAGACACAGAGTGAGAGAGAAACATGGATGTGAGAGAGACACATCGATTGGTTGCCTCCCTCACATGCCCTGGCCAGGGCTGGGGATGGAGCCTGCAATGTAGGTACATGCTCTTGACTGGATTTGAACCTGGGACCCTTCAGTCTATGGACCTACACTCCATCCACTGAGCCAAACCAGCTAGGGCATTTGCCCATTTTAAAATTAGATTTTTTTTTTTTTGGTGTTAACCTTTATAAGTTCTTTATAAATTTTGAATATTAACCCCTTATCAAATGTATCTTTGGTGAATATGTTCTCCCATTCAGTTGGTTGTCTTTCATTTAGAAATAAGCTTTAATTTTCTGTAGAAATTTTAGAAAATACAGCAGGTCAAGAAAACAAAAAACAACAATAAAATTAAAAACAACAAGACAGCCGAGACCGGTTTGGCTCAGTGGATAGAGCGTCGGCTTGCGGACTGAAGGGTCCCAGGTTCGATTCCGGTCAAGGGCATGTACCTGGGTTGCAGGCACATCCCCAGTAGGAGATGTGCAGGAGGCAGCTGATCGATGCTTCTCTCTCATCGATGTTTCTAACTCTCTATCTCTCTCTCTTCCTCTCTGTAAAAAATCAATAAAATATATTAAAAAAAAAACAAAAAAAAACACAAAAAAAACCCAACAAGACAACCTATTTATCATTCCAATAACATTTTCATATTTTTTTTTCTTTTGATATTCTTAATACATGATATTGTATGTATATTCCAAAAAGAGACATTAAAATTTTCCTTACTCCTTTGTTCTAGTAGAGAAGCCTGACAAAATATCTATATAAGTGAATAGATTCCTCAGCAGCAATAAAAATTGTATCAAGGAACCAGAGGGAACTAATAATAATAGTTGTGTTTAGTGCATAGCAGGAATTACTTTACCAGTCCTAATAACAGCACTAGGAGTGGGTATGACCATTATTATCACACAACAGTGAGACACAGAGATGGTGTCTTTTGCCCCTGGACATACAGCTAAGATTAGAAGATTGAGGTAGAATGACCATTTAAAGAAAATGCATCTTTTTAGACCAGGAGAGTCAAGATTAGAATTCAAGTCCATTCAAATTTCCTCTGACTCATCTCAGTGACTGTGGGCAGAGTTCAGAAAACAGTGTGGGCACAATACTGAGTAATTTCAGGTAATTCCTCAGCCATTCTCACTCGTAAGATGAAATCCGTAACGCCCAGCACACAGTGGACAGCAGACCAGCACACAGTG
Organism: Myotis daubentonii; assembly: GCF_963259705.1. Classification (NCBI taxonomy): domain Eukaryota; kingdom Metazoa; phylum Chordata; class Mammalia; order Chiroptera; family Vespertilionidae; genus Myotis; species Myotis daubentonii. The sequence goes on along the minus strand of NC_081845.1, from coordinate 89,286,314 downwards.
AACTAGATGTTAGAAAGTGCTTTCCGTCAGCAGAGGCTGGTTCTGAGGACTCTTGTTGATACCAGTCACCCTGGGGCAGATCTGAGTCAAGTTCTTAAAGATGAAAAATGAGTGGCTCATAAAGGAAACCAGACTGAGGCCCCAGCAGAGGGTGCACTAATTCATTCAATGAGGGTCTAAAATGAGCCAGGTAGTTTCCTAGGTGACAGGAACATAATGGAAAACAACACAGATTTCCAGTGCTTATGAAGTAGAAAGAGATGGACAATAGACAAACATTGGGTGATGCTGCTGCTATGAGCCCAACATAAAGGGCAAAAAGAGTGATGTGGGGAGGTGTATTTAGATAAGGTGGCCTGGGAAGGTCTTCCTGTCATGCGACATTTGAGTATGAAGAATGTTTCAGGGGAGGCATGGTGAGGAGACCAGGATGACGAAAGGGAAGCATGGGAGCGAATGAGGCCCCAGAGGTTGCCAGAGGCCAAGCCATGCAGGACCCTTGCAGGTCATGGGAAGAGGTTCTGAATAGTGATGGGATAGTCAATATGATTGTCTTTGGGACAATTTCTTCCATAATAACAAGGAATTATTATGTTCTTGAGATTTATCATTTTCTAATGATCAATCTGGTATAGGACAGAGTTCACTCACATTTCAATTTTCAAGAGATTGTTCAGACTCCTGCATGGGTACTGCTCTTTCATATTCTCTCTCTCTCTCTCTCTCTCTCTCTCTCTCTCTCTCTCTCTTTCTCTCTCTCTCTCTCATGCTGGTCTACTGAAACGTGCTCTTCTCTGACTCCACAGTGGAGTCACTAATCATATGCACCCCTATGTTCATAGTAGCACAATTTACAATAGCTAAGATTTGAAAATAGCCTAAGTGCCCATCAGCAGATGAGTGGATTAGAAATGGTGATACATCTACACAATGGAATACTATGCTGCTGTAGAAAAGAAAGAACTCTTACCAATTGCAACAGCATGGACGGAATTGGAAAGCATTATGCTAAGCGAAATAAGCCAGTCGGAGAAAGATAAATATCACATGATCTCACTCATTTGTGGAATATAATGAACAACATAAACTGATGAATAAAAATAGAGCCAGAGACAGAGAAGCATTGAACAGACTGTCAAACTTCAGAGGGAAGGCAGGGGAGGGGGGAAGGGAAAGAGATCAACTGAGGGACTTATATGCATGCATATGAGCATAACCAATGGACTCAGACACTAGGGCATGAGGGCATGTGCCGGGGGGTGGGGGTGGCTGGGGAGAGGTCAATGGGGGGAAAAGGAAACATATGTAATACTTTATGCAATACTTTAAACAATAAAGAATTAAAAAAAGAAACTGTCCCTAAAAGATTGGTTTGACATCTAGATGATATTCACTCAAATATTGTAGGGTACTTATGTATCTGTTGTCTTCATTTCATTTCTTAAATAGTCTGTCACATTACAAGACTTATAATTATAGTTATTGCCTATTTCAAATTACATGGGATGGTCTTGGTTTTCATTATTCTGTCCCATCCTTTTGGGAAGAAGTTATCAAATTTTAGGTTCACTAGCGCCACTATACCTGCAGTTGAAATTTGTTTTGTGGTTCTAATCCAGGTCAAACATATGGAGAAACTGAACTGAGTTAAACTTTTATTTGACTAGCCTAATAAGAAATGGAGCTGAAAGTTCCATATGATGGAAATGCTAACTTGAAAAGGATGAAAGCCCTGATGGTTGTCTTTATGTTGCTCCCTCTGTAAAGTCTTTCCCCCTGTTCCCCTGCCATTTGCAAAATGCCCTCCTCATCTTGAGCGCCAGTGTCTATGAGGGCAGCTGGCTGCCATCAAGAAGCATCGTGTCTGGTCATCCGCCCTCTCTCCAATGCCATCCTCTGGCCGGAGCCTCGGCTTTGTCTCCGAGCCCCTGGTTACTCACACAGTGCCTGACACCCTATTCTCATATTCAATCGGTGGTTTTCATTAGAAAGAATGAATAAAGCTATACATTAGTTTTTATTCCAAAGTGAGATTCGGTAGAAAAATGAAGCCTTAAAAGTTTGGATGTCAAGGAAACGTTCATTAGTATAGATATATGTCCTTTTGAAACAAATTCTGTGTTTGTGAGTTTGAACACACAATGTGTTTGGTCTTATATTGGAACTACATTTAGTCTTAAATTATTTAATTTTATAAAGAACTAAAAGAAAAGAAATCCCATCAGATAACAATTTCCAAAATAAATCCAAATAGAGGGCACAGCCTGGAGGATGGAAAGTGAAGGCCTATCTTCAGATCTGCAAATGGTCTCAGGGCCTGAAGGTCAAGTCTGGCCCAGCCCAGCTTTCCAGCCTGGTTCAGCCTGGACGGCGGGTGTTACTCCCAGGAGGAGCAGGGGGTAGAACAACAGGGGCCTAAGGACCCAAAGAGCAGGGGTAGAAGCTGCCATGGCCGGTGCCCAGGTGGCTGTAGGAACCACTTCCCATCTAGTAAAATGGACACCACACTAGGGCATCCATTGCTGAAGGTAACACCTGCCTGCTTGGATGGACTTCAATAGCCAGTATAATAAATTGTGTGATTACATGCTCATGAGCCCATCAAATCCCTTGCGAGTCATTCCCTCTGGGGTTTCAATGTAACATGCATTATCTTTGCTGTATTAATATTCGCTGCTATTCTTTGGTTATGTGCCACAGAATGACACAAATAATGGTGCTTGACATTCACTTAAAGCAGACACGGCTCCTGCCCTCACGAGCCTGGTGGCGGGGGCACAGACAACAGTCAAACAATCCCCGAGATAAGGGCTCTGACGACAAAGTACAGAAAAGGTAAAAAGGTGTAGCGTAGTCATGATTTAGTTAAGGTTGTGGGTCGGAGAACAATGTAAACTGAGGTTCGAAGAACAAACCAAACAAGATGTGTGTGCATGTGTGTGCACGTGCACGTGTGCGCACACACAAGTTAGCCACCCAGAAGTCAGAGCAATTGCATGTGCAAAGGCCCCAGGATGAGAGAGAGGGTGGGACACTGGAGGAACCGGCCAGTCAGCTTTGCTGAAGGAAAGGGGGAAAGGGGAGGAATGGGAAATAGGCTGAAAACTCAGAAAAGGATCTGATCGGGCAGGGCAGACACTCACAGGCCATCTAAAGGGTTCTGGTCTTTTCCCCAAACAATGGGAGGTCAGAAGTCACTGAAGAGTTTTAATAAGAGAGTGAAATGATAAGAATTACACCTTTAAAAAGGAATACTCTGGCTGCACAGAAAATGACTCAGAGGCCGAAACCGGTTTGGCTCAGTGGATAGAGCATCGGCCTGCGGACTGAGGGGTCCCAGGTTCGATTCCGGTCAAGGGCATGTACCTGGGTTGCGGGCATATCCCCAGTAGGAGATGTGCAGGAGGCAGCTGATCGATGTTTCTCTCTCATCGATGTTTCTAACTCTCTATCTCTCTCCCTTCCTCTCTGTAAAAAATCAATAAAATATATTTTAAAAAAAGAATAAAAAAAAATGACTCAGAGGGGGGCAAAGCGGGCTAGGGAGACCTGTTACGACACCATGTTAGGAGTGGGAAAGATGGCCGAGTTTGGGCAAGGGTAGCAGCAGCAGAGGTGTGGCGAAGTCGTCCGATTCAGAACGTGGTGTGAAGACAGTCAACAGAACTCCCACTGGGATTGGATTTAGGGCCCGATGGAAAGGATAGAAACAGAGGTAACTTCAAAGTTTCTAGCCTGGGCAACTGTAGGGCTCGCAGAGATATTGATGGCACTCAGTGGCAAAGACCAAGTCTGGAGAAGAATTCAGTTGGGGGCAGGCTGAGTTCAGGGCCAGTTGTGAGGTAGGCAATGTGATCAGTGAGCATGGCATTCAGAGAACAAATATGGGCTAGAAAATAAGCACGTGTCATCAGTATTTGGACGGTGCCTGCAGTGAGGGTGTGGATGAAATCCTCTGTCAGTGGTCAGCAAACTGCGGCTCGTGAGCCACATGCGGCTCTTTGGCCCCTTGAGTGTGGCTCTTCCACAAAATACCACGTGCAGGCACGCATGTACAGTGCAATTGAAACTTCATGGCCCATGCGCAGAAGTCGGTATTTTGTGGAAGAGCCACACTCAAGGGGCCAAAGAGCCGCATGTGGCTCGCGAGCTGCAGTTTGCCGACCGCTGCTCTAGGTAAAAGTACGAAGTAAAAGAAGAAGAGGTGGTCCTAGGACCGAGCCTGAGGAATGCCAGCACAGAGGAGGACCTGCTCCAGGGAGCAAGGAGCAGTAGGAGATGGTACAGGGGTCATTTATAAAGCTGAATGCTGCTGAAAGGTCAAGAAAGACTGAAATAAGCCCATTAAATTACCAACACCAAGGTCATCACTGACCAGAACAGCGCCTTAGTGTGAGAGGCAAAAGCCAGATTGGAGGGTGTTGAGGAGTGAGTAGAAGAAGGGTGTGGGGATTGTGAGTGAAACCAATTTCTCCGACCAGTTCAGCTTAAAGGAGATGAAAGTGAGGGGGATGTTGGGTTATGGGGGAGTATTTTGCTTTTAAATATGGGAAAGACTTGACTCAAATACCAATAAGAAGAGTCCAGTAAAGAGGGAGTTGAAGATAAAGAGGGGAAGGATAGCTGAGGGTCCTTAGATGGCAGAGGGACTGGGATTGAGAGTACAGGTGGTGAGGTCGGCTGGCTCCGGACAGGAGACGGGAACTCTCTCCATGTGACGGGAAGGAAGGGGAGGGTGAGCACAGATGCAGGCTGGTATGTAGGGTTGGCAGCAGAGCAGGAAAAAGGAAGTCCTCAACTCGGGCACATAGTAACTGATTGTAAAAAGATATGTTTGTGTGCACTGAGGGGCTGGTAGTCAAAGATACATTGCTGTTAAATTAACTACAGCAAAATAAAAGTTTCTCACTGGACAGTTTTGTCTTATTTGGCTTTGGTTTGTATAATTACTGGTCTTTTAATTTTATATTATCTTTTATCATACAGACTTTTCTTTTTAAAAAAATGTATTTCTTTATTGATTTCAAAGAGGAAGGGAGAGGGAGAGAGAGTAGAAACATCAATGATGAGAGAGAATCATTGATCGGCTGCTTCCTGCACACCCGCTACTGGGGATCAAGCCCATAACCCGGGCATGTGCCCTTGGCTAGAATTGAACCTGGGACCCCTCAGTCCGCAGGCTGATGCTCCATCCACTGAGCCAAACCGGCTAGGGCTCATACAGACTTTCCTAATTTTTTAAAAGTCAGGTTAGTCCAGGTTAAATTTACAGACAGTAAAATTTTCAATTCACCCTTTCTACATGTGTATAAGTATGAACCTTGACGAATGTGTATAGTTTTATGACCTCTGCTAAAATAAAGGTATAGAATATTTCAATCACCCCCTCTAATCACTAATCTGATTGCTGGTCCTATACTTTTGCCTTTTACAGAATGTTACATAAATGGAATCATCTACTACGTAGCCTTCTGTGTCTGCCTTTTGTTACTTATCATAATGCTTTTGAGATTCATCCAAAGTTGTCGAACATATCAATAATTCACTCAATTTTTATTGCTAAGTAAGATTCAATTGTTGAGCTAAACCACAATTTGTGTAGCCACTCACTGGTCTAGACTGTGTCCCAGATTATAAGTAAAGCTGCTGTAAATATCCATGTAGAAGTCTTGTGTGGGCATGTTTTCATTTCTCATGGATAAGTACCTTGTAATGGGATTGCTGGACTTACCATGCTGTGTTTAACGTTATCAGAAATTGCGAAATAGTTTTTTCCAAAGGGATGCACCATGTTGCATCCCCACCAATATGAGTTTCAGCTTTTCAATCTCACCAGCATTTGTTATTGTTAGTTTTAAACAGCTGTGCTAATAATTGTACAGTACTATCCCATTAAGGTTGTAATTTGGTTTTCCTAATCACTAATGATGTTGAGCTTCCATGTCCTCATTTGCCCTCTGTTTATATTCCAATATAATGTCAGTCCTAATATTCTGTCCATATTGGTTTTCTTATTATTAAATTGTAATAATTAAAAAATATTCTGGATATAGGTCTTTGGCAGATACGTGTTTTGAAAATAATTTCTCCCAGTCTGCATTTGTTGTTTTGTTAATCCTCACCTGAGGATTTCTTTCCATTGATCTTTTAGAGAGAGTGGAAGGGAGGGAGTGGAAGGATAGAAAGAGAGAGAGACATCAATGTGAGAGAGACACATCAGTTGGTCGCCTCCTGCATGCATCCTGATGGGGGCGGGGGATCAAACCAGCAACCCAGGCACATGTCCTGGACTAGGAATCAAACCAAGGGCCCTTTGGTGCCCGGGCTGATCCTCTACCCACTGAGAAACACAGTCCAGAGCTGCATTTTAAAATACATTCTTAAAGGTATTCTTCAGAGAACAGATGCTTTAACTTTTGATGAACTCATAAGTTACTCATAATATTCCCTGGTTATCCTTGTAATGTCTCATCTTTCTACACTGTTAACTATTAAGACTCTGAGTCATAAAAAAGGGAGATTTCCCCCATTGGAAAATATTCAATGAATGGAATATTTAATTATGCAATTTAAATAGATACAAAGGGAGGGAGTGGGGGTAATGTGGTTGAGTAAAATGATAAATTCAGTTGGCAAACTTTCTGCAGTAGGTTTGAATGTAGGGAGATGTGGTCCTGTGGATCCTGATTACTATGTACTTCAAATCAAATTAGAGAATTTCTGAGCTGACTTTGGTCTTGATTTCAGTATTATACCAACTCAATACGTCATTCCAAAATTTAAATCTTCTCCCTCAACCTTCCCTCAAAGTTCCAGAATTCATCCTGCACATCGTGTACTCCTTCATTATGTTAACTTAACATTTCTTATTCTCAACCAATACCTTTCCCATTTTTTTCATTCCCTGATTACCTGCTTTAAGTCTTGAGCTTTTACTATTCTCCCTTCTTTATCTCTTTTATATTTGTAGCCATCACTTCTGTTGGTTCTTCATCTCTTTCACTGTTGTTACTGAGTCTTTATTCTCATTGTCACTCCAAACCCAATTGTGATTCATTCCTGATTTCTCACTGCTGCTGATTCTATTCATTGTGTAGCCACAAAAAGTCTTCACCGTGTCAATTCTTTCACCACCCTGTTAAAACGACACCTCCTGTTTTATTTTCCTCTTTGTACATCCTACTCTTTGAAATGCCCTGTATTTCAGTGATTAATCTTGTGTACTACCTCTCTCCCACTAGAATACAGCTCCATGAGGGCAAGAAAGGACTTTGTTTTGCTCAGGCCTATATTCTAGCACCTGGAACGTGCCTGGCATAAAGAAAGAGCACAATAAACATTACTGAATGAATGAATTGAAATGCTCTTAAATCACAGTGTTCCCTAGTCACTATTAAATGAAGTAGTAGCTACACTGCATATGGTATTCATAACCCATCATGAAGTCACCATTTATCTGACAAATCCTATTCTTCAATAATTCCGTAAGAACTCCAGGCTCCTGCCAGGCCAATTTCAATCCAGATCCTTGCTAGTTAGTGCCTGTCATGTGCAAGCCCCACACAGTCTCTTGCTATTTCCCTCTCCTCCTCACAGGGGCCTCCTTCCCTCTCAGCACCATTGTTCACGTGGTCCCTGCATCTCAGAATAGTACCTTCTCCTTCTTGACATTCTTTAAGGCTTATTTCACTCACTCAGTGGGTGGTATCTGCCATACTTCCCCCATCTGAGTTCCTACATAATGATTTAGATTTTCAGTAACTAATGCATTAAACCACATGTAACAAACTGATATTAGATTTAAAAACACGGAGCTGAAAGAGTGCATAGAGAGCATTTAGTCCGATTCTCCCACTTTACACACAAGGAAACAAGTCTACGTAGAGAGCCATCAAAACACTCATGAGCAGTTTCCAAATCTTAGCTATGGTAAATTGTGCTGCTATGAACATGGGGTGCATATATCCTTTCTGATTGGTGTTTCTGGTTTCTTGGGATATATTCCTAGAAGTGGGATTACTGGCTCAAATGGAAGTTCCATTTTTAGTTTTTTGAGGAAACTCCATACTGTTCTCCACAGTGGTTGCGCCAGTCTGCATTCCCACCAGCAGTGCACGAGTGTGCCTTTTTCTCCGAATCCTCGCCAGCACTTGTCATTTATTGATTTGTTGATGATAGCTATTCTGACAGGTGTGAGATGGTACCTCATGGTCATTTTGATTTACATCTCTTGGATGATTAGTGACTTTGAGCACGTTTTCATGTCTCCTGGCCTTCTGTATGTCCTCTTTCGAAAATGAGTGGATTAAAAAACTGTGATGCATCTACACAATGGAATACTATGCTGATGTAAAAAAGAAGGAACTCCTACCATTTGCAACAGCATGGATGGACCTGGAGAGCATTATGCTAAGCGAAATAAGTCAGTCAGAGAAAGATAAATATCACATGATCTTACTCATTTGTGGAATATAATGAACAACATAAACTGATGAACAAAAACAGGCCCAGAGACAGAGAAGCATTGATTAGATGCTCAAACCTCAGAGGGAAGGTAGGGGAGGGTGGGGGGAAGGGGGAGAGATCAACCAAATGACTTGTATGCATGCATATAAGCATAACCAGTGAACACAGACACCAGGGGGGTGAGTGGATGAGTGGGGGGAGGCAATGGGGGAATAAGGACACATATGCAATAACCTTAATCAATAAAGAAAGAAAAAAAAAACTCATGAGCAGAATTAGAACTATAAGTAAGGTCTTATAATGCTCAACATCCACTAATATACTCTCTTATTTTCTGTTTTATATATACACATACATATGTGTGTATAAATATTTATATTGTATATATGTATTACTTCCCCAATAAAACTGTAACTTCTTGGAATTAGTTTCTGTATCTTATATTCATGAATCCCTTAGAGCACAATTAGCATCTAGTACAGTGATGGCGAACCTGTGACACGCGTGTCAGAGGTGACACGCGAACTCATTTTTTTGGTTGATTTTTCTTTGTTAAATGGCATTTAAATATATAAAATGAATATCAAAAATATAAGTCTTTGTTTTACTATGGTTGCAAATATCAAAAAATTTCTATATGTGACACGGCACCAGTTAAGTTAGGGTTTTTCAAAATGCTGACACGTCGAGCTCAAAAGGTTAGCTATCACTGATCTAGTAGGTGCTCAAAATTTTCAGGTTGAAGGATTAATTGATTTGCAAAATTTAACTAAGATAAATGGGGCAGAGAAAGACAAATACTAGATGAACTCACTTATATGTATAAAATCAAACAGTTGAACTCAGAGAAACAGAGATCAGATTAGTGGTTGCCAGAGGCAGGAGTGAGGGAAACAGGAAGATGTAAGTGGAAGGGAACAAACTCCCCGTTATAAGATGAATACTTTCTGAGGTTCTAATGTATAGCATAGTGTCTATAGTTAACAGTACTGTATTATATATTTGAAGTTGCTAAGAGAGTTGATCTTAAATGTTCTCACCACACACACACACACACACACACAAGTATGTGAGGTGGTAGACATGTTAACTAAGCATATTGTGGCAATCATTTCAAAATATGAATGTATATTATAAAATCATCACATTGTAAACTTTCATGTCAACACAATATTAAATATAGCTTGGGGGGAGGGGAAGATAGAGGGAACAAAAGGATCCAGAAGTTTGGAAGTTCACTTTGGTCAAACTTGAGCCCATGAGATCCAATTCAATTCCATCTCAAAAGTAAACTTCTGCTATGCTGCAAATATTCAACTCATTTAGACTTGGGCCAGGATATAATGCTTCCATCCTAGCCAGACAGCTAAAGGATTTTTTTTTAACCAGAGAAAGAAAGAGGTATGTGTTTAGAAAACCAATCAGAATCAATTCTTCACCCAAGAAATTCTATATAAACATTAACTTGGCTATCCAGCCTTCATCCAGCTGTCTCTTTTCAAATTTACACACACACACACACACACACACACACACACACACACAGGGGGAGAGAGAGGGAGAGAGAGAGAGAGAGAGAGAGAGAGAGAGAGAGAGAGAGAGAGAGAGAGAGAGAAACTAAAAGTAACACAATAACTGGAGGCTGACATCTGAAATCTTCAAATTAAGTATCCGAGTCAATGCAACACATTTTTGCATTAAGAACTGAAATGTTGGGACATAGTTCAAAAAATCTGATCGGGCTAGGTATTAACAGACATCTCCAAAGTCCCCAATGCATACAGCATAGAATACATTTTCCGTTCTTTATCTGCTGTCTAGCATCCTGCACAGAGTCCCTGACAGGATGCATAAGCCCACGGATTACAGACCAGAGAGGTAGGGAAGAGATAGACCGTTTCTGCCCTTGGTCCTGCCCTGCTGGGACCCTTCCTCTCTCTCTAGCACAGCTAACCCCTCCCACCTCGACTCCCGGGAGTCTGTGCGCAGGGAGGGGACGGAACTTGGTTCACATCCCCCGTGCATGAGCTGCCCTAGAAGACAGAGAAGCATGTCTACTGACATGAAATCACACCGCCACATTAGGGGCAGATTTTCATTTTTCTCTTTTACTTCTAGATGGTAAAGAAGTCTAAAATCTGATGAGTTTTAAGTTGCACCAACATTCAATCTAGGCTGCGATTTGGTGGGCTGTCGCTTCTGGGTGGTGGTGGGGCCTGTGTCCCACTTGGGGGAAGCCTGAGTGTTGCTTTATCAGCTCCAGGTCCGTGCTGTCGTTTCTCTGTAAATGGCCAGTGCACGTCATGGCAGCAGGCAGCTTCTGTGTTGAGCATCTACCCCCGGTGGTCAGTGCGTGTCATAGCAACTGGTCAGATGGGTGGAGGGACAATTAGCATATTAGCAATTAGTGGTCTAGTGCACAAAATTTGTGCATGGAGGAAGGGTGTCCCTCAGCCCGGCCTGCGCCCTCTCCAATCTGGGACCCCTCAGGGGATGTCTGACTGCTGGCAGTTGGACATCCCTCTTGCAATCTGGGAGTGCTGGCTCCTAACCGCTCACCTGCCTGCCTGCCTGGTTGCCCCTAACCACTCTGCCTGCCGGCCTGCTCACCTCCAACTGCCCCCCATCTCTACGGCCAGATTGCCCCCACTGTTCCTCACTGCCAGTCTGCTCTCCCCCAACTGCCCCCCCCTCTGGCCAGATTGCTCCCAACTGCTCCCCACTGCCAGCCTGCTCGCCCCCAACTGTCCCCCTCTCCGGCCTGCTTGCTCCCAACTGCCCTCCTGCCAGCCTGCTTACCCCCAACTGCACCCCCGCTGCCAGCCTGCTCACCCCCAACTGCCACCCCTGCCAGCCTGCTTGCCCCCAACTGCCCCCTCTGCCGGCCTGATCGCCCCCAACTATCCCACGCTGCCAGCCTGCTCACCCCCAACTGCCCTCTCCTCCTGGCCTGATCACCCCTAACCACCTCTGCCTTGGCCCCACCACCATGGCTTTGTCTGGAAGGACATCCGGAAAGTCTCCCGGAAGGTCTCCTGGTCTAATTAGCATATTACCCTTTTATTAGTATAGATATTGCATAGCACATGCGAACCTTTTCATTCTGAAGTCTTACATCCTTTTTACTTTTAGTCTTAAGAAATCAGTAGATATTATTCTTTAACTCTTGGCTCCCTGCTTCTTCTCTGTTTCTCCTCTGCAAATTCTCTGTTAGATTTTGGTAAATCTAGAGCTATTCCTTGTGATCCTTTTCTTTTAAGCTTCCTCTTTATCCTTCTATCTTTTGTTCTGGAAGAATTCCTTGGCCCAATCACCCTAGTTCACTAACTTACCACTCCATTTTTTCATTCTGCTATGGAGACATCTATTAAATTCTTAATGGCAACAATTACTTTTATTTTTATTTTCAAGATCTTCTCTTGATGGTCTTTTGTAAAAATCAAGATGCGGGTGTTGTTTCATGGACGTAACAGTATGCTCTCGACCTCTAAAGCGATCAGTCACTCCTGAGCAGTGGAGTTCCGCAGGCCTCCCAGCTGCAAAGCCTCTTGTCCCCATCTCGCTGGCTGCTGGCAGCCCTCGTGTCCTGGGCAGTCCGGGCTGTGAGTTCACCTTTCCTAGACCCTCACTCCTTCTGTGTGGACAGCCCGTCGGAAGTGAGGGGGACGTGGGTGCTTGTGCTCTTTGCTTTTCTCAGTGAGCACAGGGGGCGAGCAGAGCTGAGGACAGCAGCTGGGTCAGATCTCACCCGGCCCCTCACTGTCCTGTCACCTCAGCTCCCTGAGGCCCTTCTGCACCGAAGGCCACCACTTTCAGGCAGGAGACTTGGAGGCACTGCCCCGGGTCTGGTCTGTCCCGCTCCCTTGCCCATCTCAGCCCACCTTTCAGTCTCCCAGGCATTCTTTCTAGCATCTAGTAGCTTAAGAAATTTACTTCTTGTTCTTGGTTGGGGGGTGGCTGGAGATTCCGGTGCTTGTTTATACTAGTTCTGTAACTCCCAGGTTTGGTGCAGCGGAGGGAGCCCGCAGCCTGTACTTACTCAGCCTGACGTCTTGAACCATCACATTCAGCTGAGCCTCCTGAGCCACAGGCAGGACACCAGGGATTGGAGAAAACACGGGAACTGTTCCGTATGTTGGCCATTTCCCTTCTGGCTCTGGAGACTCCATTCCCTGACCCCTTTGACAGATGGCTTCTGGGTGAGTTCAGCCTATGGGAGGCACTGGGGGTGCCTGGAGGGGAATGGAGGAAGCAGCTAGGGGTCCTTGCTGGGAGGACGCCTGGTCAGCAACCCAGCTTCCACCGGGCAGCCTGCATCATGGGCCAGCTCCCGCCGGCCAGCTCCAGGCTCAGGCACTGGCATCACGACCTCTCTCCTTGTCCCTTGGGTCTTGGAGGGGAGCTCCCACTGGTCCTGACCTCGGGGTGCTGCAGCGTAGCCTCAAGACCACCTCCCACACAGTGCATTTCCTCTCTTAGATGCCTTTCTTAGGAAGGTCTAAAATGATTTTGTCTTCCTGGCTGGAACCTGACATAAATAAAAATTCTGAAGAGCCATCTCCAAAGGTCATGTTTGGTAGTCCCTGTCTGAGGCGAAGGGAGGACCATCGCGAAGGAATTCTCACTCGGGTTCTCAATATCTAAGGTATTGCAAGGTCATGACATGACATTTTTTTAAATGTGAGTTTTGGCAATATATTTCGGCGTAGCTGCATACTTCCCACAAAGCAGTTTTGTAAGAACAACCTGAAGGGCCCCTCGTAGTATTAAACACAGTGTTCTAGAATATGGAAACGCTGTCTGGAGGAGTGCCTGCTTAGTGCATAACCGAAAGCTTGCTTTAGACTTACCGCCAGGGGCAGCCACGGAATGGTTTAAAGGAAATATTTTCATTGTCGCTACTGTTTACATTTCTCTCCTCCGGGAGAGGGTGAGGTGAAACAGCCACGTCCCTTGAGAAAGAGCTTGTGCAGCTCTGCTTCTAGTTTGGAAGTAGAGCTGCCACCCCCTCAGCCTGGGCCGTGGTACCACTCCACAAAGGCTCCACACGCAGCACAGACACAAGGAGGGCCCCGGACCGGAGAGGGGACAGGAGCCACCTGGCCCCGACGTGCCACGTGATCGGGCCCAGACGTGCCACGTGGCCACGCATCAGAAGGCTGGAACGAAGCCGTCTTGTCTGGGGCCCTGAATACCTGCTTTCAGCCCCGTTCCGGGTGTTTGAACTGTACTGTATGGGCCGTCTACTTGTGAAGGGGGAGCCTGCTTTGCCGGGGTAAACGGGAGCCGGCAGCAAGATGCTGCTGAATACAAGGGACGTCTGCTGAGCTCCTTTCAGGTCTGAGGCACAGCGCAGGAGTGCCGGTGGACAGTTTTACAACTGCATGACTGCAAGGCAAGCCCTTTCTTCAGCTGCACGAGGAGACATGCCCACCCTCTCCATGCTCTGCCCCTACTTCCCCCCGCCCGGGCGACAAGAACCTTGCCAGCCTTGCCAGCTTTCTATGGCGAGCCGCCACTCCTGCAGAATGCAACTGCAGGCCGACCCCAGAGACCTTCATGCTTTTAGGTGCATTCATAACATTAGGGCCAACAAAGACGTTAACACAAACTCTCACGGTCAGCAAGTCTGCAGGCTTACAGGAGGAGCTCCGCCTCTGTGAGGGCCTCGGTCCTCGGCTCCCCCGTGACCAGGGCCAGCTCATCCCTCAGCTCCTGGACTTCCTTCTGCAGGCGTGCGATCATCTGCAAGGCAAGGCGAGAGCGACTGTCAGCTCCTCCGGAGACTCGGCGACCGAGACACACATCTCTCCAAGTTATAACCTACTTGGAGGGTGCAAAAGGGTACAGAGAATGATAGAAAAGGCACTCCCATGCCTCCCACCGAGCTTTGTGAAATCTTAACATATTATTTAAGATAGTTTTAGAATTCTTTTTAACAAATACATTACTGACATAAGTGGAACCCCGTATTCCTATATCCCTCTGTCCTTTCTGGGGTGATCGCTTACTGCATGTAGCAGAGAGCATTCCCCATATGTTCACGTATTTACTCCATGTGTATGGATGGAACTGCAGTAACATATGGTTTCATTGTACATGCCTTCAACTTTATGTAAATCTTACTATATTGCATGTAACTGCAATTCATTCCCTCCCACATTATATTTCTGAGGTTAATTATATTGTTAATTTTCATGGGTATATAGTATTTCACTAAAGGAATAGATCACAGTTTATTTATTCATGTCTCCTGCTGAGGGACACTTAGGATTTTTACCTTTGCTGTTACAAACAGTGCTGTGTGACCATGATAAGTCTCTGGCATGTATGTGAGTTTCTTCAGAGTGAGCACTTAGAATTGCATGGGTGTAGAGCAGTGGTTCCCAACCTTTTTTTGGCCATGCCCCACCTACGCATCTCTAAAATCCTGATGCCCCCACTGTGACATATAATTCTTATTATTCAAAAAATGAACTCCTGTTTACATGGAGGAAGCCTAAAAGACCATCAACTTGGTCTAAACAAGCTCCCAACGAACATGGCATCCATGAAAGAGAAAATAAAAGAACAAAAGGACGGTTGAAGTACTGAGGAAGAAGTCACTAAGAATTTGTTTTAAAAATAATAATATGAAAGGATATGAAAAAATAGCAAATGAAATTTCAAAACATATACTAGAGAACTGAAATGCATAAATATGTCACAGTATATATTTAGATACTGTATATGAGGCCCTAGAACCATAAGAAATGCAAAAAATTCACTGTTAATAACTCATTCTCGGATTGTTGCGCTTAAAAAATCAAATTGCCCCCCTGTGGGGCATGTGCCCCACATTGGGAACCACTGCTGTAGAGTATTGCATATTCCCTTCAATACATGGGGTTAGACTGCTCTTCAGAGTGGCTGTATAGATTTCCATTCTCAGCAGCTATGTATCGGTTCATTTCCCCACATTATTGCCACTATGTACGCTAAAGACAGACCCTTTAATTTTGTCCACCAGGTAGCTCAATCAGCTCTAACCTGCATTTTCATGATTATTAGAGAGGCTGGTCATCTGTGTCTGGATATATATTGGCTCTTTGGGTCTCCTCTCGTGTGGATTATTTATTCAGATTCTTGCTCATATTGCGTTGAGTTGTTTTTTCTCCTCCCTTATTCATTTGCAGCTTCTTTATATATTCTGGAGGCACACCCTTTATTAGTTTTATGCAACACACATATTTTATCCCAATCAATGTCATATTTTTTTCACTTTGTGGTGTTCTTTTTGGTAAATGAAAATTTTAAATTTCAATATAATTCTATTATCAACTTCTTCCCTTATGAGTTGGATTTCTGTGTCTTCTGAAAGAAAATCTATTTTACCTAAAACCAAAGGAATATTTTCCTATGTGTTCTCATAAAAGTTTTAAAGCTTTGCTTTTCACATTTAGGTTGATTTTATTTTGTACAAAGTCTAATATACGGATCTATTTTAAATTTATTTTTAATACAGATAACCATACAAGCTTTGCTATTATAATTCTATTATATAACATGTTTCCATATATAAATGTGTCTTTTTCTAGGCTATTAGTTAAAAACATTTGTCTGCTTGACTATACGTATGGCAATACCACACTGCTTTAATTATTATATGAGCTCCGCAGTCGGCAAACTGTGGCTCGTGAGCCACATGCGGCTCTTTGACCCCTTGAGTGTGGCTCTTCCACAAAATACAACGTGCGGGCACGCGTACAGTGCGATTGAAACTTCGTGGCCCATGCGCAGAAGTCGGTTTTCGGCCTGGGCGAGTCTATTTTGAAGAAGTACTGTTGATACTTGGCTCTGTTGACTAATGAGTTTGCCGACCACTGCTATAGCTTAAGACATTTTGGCATCTACATACAACAAGTCCCTTCCATCTTGTTCTTTTCCAAATAGACTTGGCTATTCTTGGTCATTTGCGCTTTTATATAAATTTTAGACCCAGCTCATGAAATTCTACCAAAAGGCCCTCCTCAAATTTTAACAGGAAATAAATTTGAGTAAAATAAATTTAATTAAAGTTTGATGAGTCTTTTCAAACTATATATGAATGTTTTGTGTTATCAAATACCTTTTTCTACATCTGGTGATGTGATCATGTAATTTTTCTCTTTTAAGCTGTAAATGTGACAAATCCCCTGATTTGTGTAATTTTTTTGTTAGTATGAACCACCTCAGATAAACAAAAAGGTATAAGAACACCTTGTACCCACAGCTTTATTTCTTAAGCTTAAGAAATAAAACATGACAGACCCTTTGAAGCCCCCGTGCTGTATAGCCTGCCCTCAGTGCATTCTCCATTACCATTACCTAAATTTGGTATTTATTTTTCCCATGGTCATGTTGATTTTACTATACACTCATTTATTTTCTAATGATAGATTATCCTTAAATTCCTGAAATAAGCCCCACTAGGTCATGATAACACACACTATATTAATGATCATATGACCGATCATAATATGAAGTTGCTAAAATAAAAATTAGTTTAAATACAATTTTTATTCTTCCTTCAATATTTGATGAACATAAAATATATTGAATCTGGTCCTGCCCTCCTTCCCTTCCTCTCTTTCCCCTTTTTTCTCTTTTTGGTAGCTTTGTTATTATGGAGTCAATGTATTTATTAGTTGTAGATCTATTCATGCTTTACAATTTTTCTTGCTTTAGTTTCAGTGTTATGTTTTTCTAGGAAGTTCTCCATTTTGTTTAAGTTTTCACATTTATACCATAAAGTCATTCAAAGTACTTTATTATTATTTTAAGATAGTTCCTATATATTGCCCTAACCAGTTTGGCTCAGTGGATAGAGCATCGGCCTGCAGACTCAAGGGTCCGGGTTCGATTCTGGTCAAGGGCATGTACCTTGGTTGCGGGCACATCCCCAGTGGGGAGTGTGCAGGAGGCAGCTGATCGATGTTTCTCTCTCATCGATGTTTCTAACTCTCTATCCCTCTCCCTTCCTCTCTGTAAAAAATCAATAAAAAATATATTTAAGATAGTTACTGTATAAAATGTTAAGTCCCCCTTGCATTCCAAGTACTGTTATATTAACTTGTGCTTTCTTTATTGATTTTTCATTAGTCTTTCCAGAGATTTGTTCATATTAAAAATAAACTCCAGGTTCTGTTGTTTCTCTCCACTGTATCTTTCTTTTCCTTTTGTTTTCACTAGTTTTTATACTTTTTAATTTCTGTACTTCTCTTTTGTGGATTTACTTAGTTGTTTATGTTCTAACTTCTTGGCCTAGATGTTATTAGACCAAGTTCAAATTTGAACTTCAAACTCATGAGAGGCAGAGCCTTGGGATTTCAAATTTTCAGTGAAGCCATGTTTTATTCTATGCGGAGTCTAGGCCAAGCGAACAGATTCGTTCCTTTCAGGCTCAAACTTTCACTGGTTTTAGGTTGGGGAGGAGCGGGCGTGGGAAGAGCTGCCTTAGGTTCATTATCTGCCTTCTCAGGCTTTGACCTCTCTGCCTTTGAACCCCCTTCACCCTTTGTTTCCATGACAACTGCAGCCTCGGCTTTGTTTCTGCACCCTGGAGAAGTCCCCTACTTCCTCCCGCCTCAGACATATATATTTTAAGCAAATTCACAGAAAATGCTTGTTACATTTTTATGTATCCATATGATCAGTATCACATCAACAGAAGTTCCAAAGAAGGTGATAGGAATATTTTGAGCATGTCAATGTTCCTAGAATTTCATTTAAATGTGCAGAACTGAGTGGGTTTTGGTTACTTACCTCTTTTTAAAAACATTCTTAGAATCATCAAGCTACGCAGAATGGAAAGCTTGGACAGGAAGTATGTGAGTCATTCATGTGTACCCTCCCTCTACTAGGTTGATCTTGATGCCATACTCTCTACTTCTACCAAGGCTTTCAAAGTAAAATCTAACAAATTATCTTCTGTTTTACTGAACAAAAATCTTAAAACTCAGCCAACTTTTCATGATTTTGAAATTATGACAGCCACACTTCCCCCTCGAGTCACTGCAGGGACTTCAGAATGAGAGCCATCCTGAGATCTGACGCATGCCCAGTGAGCGCAGACTCTGACTGGTTCCAGTTCCTTCATCACCTTGTCTCTCTGAGGCACTAATTCTCATAAAGAAAGCAAGTCAGATCCATGCTGATCCAAGCTGACAGGGCTGGTCCACATTTGCCATGAAATTTTGAGGGTAAGATATAGGAAATCCCACTCAAGCGGTATTTGGGGTGGTTTTGAGGACAAATTTTCAATTGTCACTTGTGCTTCAGAAATACATAAGGTAATGGACAGTAATGTCAGGCTTTAGAAGCAATTATAAAAGCGACCAGGGAACAACACTTGTTAGATCATTCTGCTCCAGGAAGGCCTCCACATTTGTTCAATTATCGGCTACTAGCTTTGGGCTCCTTTTTAAATTTCTCACAGACCTACATCAAACACATGATAATGTTTACCTTTCTTCAAATTCCTCAAGTTCCTTTAAAGAAAAGTCTCTTTAGCCAAATTAAAACACACACACACACACACACACACACACACACACACACAAACTAACCACTAACTAAATGTCTAATATGTTTATTTTCCTTCAATTATAAACTAACTTTGGCTTCTGGCTAACAACCCATTACTGTCTTCCTCCTGCGCAGTAATGTCTCAGGGCTGTTGGCAGGGTTCAGGCAGCAGGAGATTCATCCCAGGAGTTCAGTTCCACTGGACTCAGTTCCTCTGAACGTTGCCTCCCCTGGCCAGTGGGGCCCGTGGGACACTGTGTCTGACCAGGATCTGTGCTGGGAATAGATCCTTCCCCACCCACTGGTTTCTCCTGGAGAGAATTACATCAGGGGATAGAACACAGACCCACCATTCTCTCCTCCTCCTCCTCCTCCTCCTCCTCCTCCTCCTCCTCCTCCTCCTCCTCCTCTGCCCTCCAAAGGAATGATTTCAGGGAGGAAGGGCAAGCAAGCGAGAGGAAGTAGTTAATATGGGTAATGGTGAATTTGAGATTTTTCTTTTGGAATTTGAGAAATTTGTAAATAAAACACTGTTGGTAAGATTACACATTTTTTTTTTTTTTACAATGCACACTATTAAGCTTATACCAGCTTATTTTCTAGAAAAGAAGAAAAAAAGAAAGCTGACTTGCAAAGGAATATAAATCTGAACTTTGGAGTTTTACAAAATTGAAATATCTTATGTCAATATTTTCAGTGTTGGCATGAGTGAATTCTGCATTTCATTTTATTCATGGAAGACTAACAAAATAGAGAAAAAAGGAAATATCTGTGTTTATGAGTAGCTGAATAATGTAACTTGCAAATATAAATATATATATATATATATATATATATATATATATATATATATATATATGGCCTAAAAATCACTTTGATAAAGTACAATTCACTGTTATAAAACTAGAAGCTTGGCCAGTTTTCCATGGATCAAACCATTATAATTTTTAAAAAATCTCTAGAAAAATAACAGAACAGTTATGCAAAATACAGTCCTATTTTATAACCACTAGGACTTCTTTTTCTCTACAAGCTTTTCCCAAGATGGTCTATTATTATTGTATCTAGAAAGTTAAGCGTTTTTGAAAGGCTACAACCTGCATATAAATGTAACTATGATTCCACTGTGTAAGTCCTCAGGACTCATGCACGCCTCCCTAGTGGAGGAATGGGGGACTGCAGGTAAGAGCACAGGCCCTTGAGTCAGGCTGTCTGTGTCTGGATCCTGGCTCTGCTACCTATGAGCACCTGACTCTGAGCAAGTTATTTATCATTTCTGTGCTTCAGTTTAGCCATTTGTAAGATGGAGCTAGAAATGGCACCTACTCATAAGGTTGTTGGGAGAATTAAACGAGTCAACATGCTCTCAGGACTTAGAACATTGCCTGGTTAGGAGTAAGTGCCCCCAGAGTGTAGCTGATCTTTGATACAGTACTTTGATTTTTTAAAACACAGTCAGCTAAAAGTTGCTTACCAGTCTGGGGTCAATTTCTTCATTAAGAACAGCTTCATTCTTGATGAGCGCCACCCGCTGTGCAAATCTGCAGGTAGATATAGACTCCTGAGAAAGGAAAACAACGCCTTAAACTGTTATGGCACAGAGAGATGGAAAGGGAAAGATGCACATCTGAAGAGAGATGTGCATGAAACACAGTGAGGAAACGTGCCTCCAGGTTAGGGAGCTTCGCTCTAGAATAGT
Organism: Myotis daubentonii; assembly: GCF_963259705.1. NCBI lineage: Eukaryota > Metazoa > Chordata > Mammalia > Chiroptera > Vespertilionidae > Myotis > Myotis daubentonii. The sequence continues at coordinate 89,265,604 of NC_081845.1, read as the reverse complement.
ATTTTTTATCAAGGTGTTGACTGGGCTTAATAAAATGGTCAGTGCCAAAGGTGTGGGGGAGCCCGAGGTCCTAAGTGGCAACTGGCATGTGTTTCTACTGCTGATTGTTAAAGCAGAGCCACATATGCCAATCACAACCATAGCAGGTGCCCTGGTCCATACGCATGAAAGATGACAAAAGAAATGTTTGTAAGAAACCAAAAAGAGGCACGGTGCAGGGCAGGCAGGGCTTGGCCTTGTTTGGAGAGGTACCCTGCGACTTCCGCTTTCAGAGAAAGTCTGGACCACAAACATTAAACTGAAATGCTTGAAACATCAGCTAGATCTCTAAAGCGGTCCAGGAAAGCCATTCGGTAGCGAGTCCTGCCAAAGCACCCTGGGTACTGTGCCCAGAGACATGCTGAGGGACACGTCTCGGAGATGGCTCCCAGGTATCTTAGTAAGCCAGAGCGAGAGGGGCAGGGGAAGCTGATGCCTCCTCTCACGTCTCTGCCAAGGCAGCGAACCACCCATCAGCAGGTCTTCTGGAACCATCCTGTGCCACGTGAAGTCAATTCTCAAGTGGGGTCATTCTCATGCTGACAAATAATGCAAAGCTGTGGATTCTGTAGGGTGTATCTAACCTGAAGGCATACCCTAACCCAGCTGAAAAGATGGAAACCCACCCAGGACCCTCGACTCTGCACACAGACTAACATTAATAACTCAGACTGAGAGCTCCAGAAAGAAGGGCCAACATACGTCGATGTTCCTTTTCTCCAGAGAGAGCGTGGCGATCATGGTTGTCATGCAGTTCCCTCCCAAACTGTCTCTCAGGACACTGGTCATCATGGAGTTCCTGTAGGGGATGTGCGAACGGTGCTTCTCGGAAAGCGCGATGATGACCTGTGGCAGGGCAGACAAACCATGTCACCAGCCTGGCAGAACACGGATGTCAGACAACTGAGCAGCAACTGCGATGGGAATCCACAGGGAAAGGTGAAGCAATGCAGGGAGACGCCCAGGACTCGGGCTCAGGAGAAATATCTTCACAACATTCAGTGCAGTAATGGTGAAGATGGAATGAAGCAAATGTAGCAAAAACATACCACGGCGAACTCTGCAATTTCTGGACACATGATAGAGCGTGTACAGAACTGGCCACACTAGTGTTCTGTTTGCAGCCACTGGGAAATTCATATAAAGGCTCAAGAAGAAATTATGCCGGTTTTGAGAAATCCTACCAAACTTGGTCTGTCTCTCATCTTTAAGTTAAAAGAGGCAGATCAGTATCCTTTTGATACCTTTTATATCTGAAGTAGCTTTAACCAGAAAAGTAAAAATGTTAAATTCACAAAATTGTATTTTTAAGACTTTGAGATGATAATTTTTAACTAATATAATATAAACTTAAATCTGTAAGCAAATCGAAATTAAACGTTAGTTTAACAGCAAAAACTACATATTGATTTATTAGAAGCTGCTTCTCTTCATTGGTGACTTATTTGTTTATTTATTTACTTAATCCTCACTCAAGGGCATGCCGAGAGAGAGAGAGAGAGAGAGAGAGAGAGAGAGAGAGAGATCATTGTGAGAGAGAAACATCGATTGGTTGCTTCCATACATGCCCTGACCAGGGATCGAACCCGGAACCTGGGTATGCACCCTTGCCAGGAGTTGAACCAGCAACCTTTCGGTGCACAGGAGGACGCTAAACCAACTGAGCCACTCCAGTGGGGCTGCTGATTTATTTTTAATTATAAAATTTCCAGCAGGCCTGTGCTTAGAGCCCTCAATATTTGAAACAGTTATAAACTTGATGAGGAAATTACAATTGCCTCTAGAATTACAAAGATCTTAGCTTTATAACAGGCATCTATTCATGAAGGTGAAATCTTTAATTGGAGATTAAAATGTAAATTTTAATATGGTACTAAAATCTCACTGTAGTGTATACATGTTTCTGAGTAATTAAAAAAAAATAAAATTTACAGATTCATAGGCCACAAAATAAACAATAAAAAACAGGCAGTAGAGGTTAGATTCTGGTGTCAGACTGTCCAGGTCCAAACTCTAGCTTTACAGGGTCATGCCTCAGTCTCCTCATCTATAGTACAGGGAAAAGATAGTGCCTACCTCAGGGGTAGCTGGGAATATTAAAAGAGTGAAATGTACCAATATGAGTAGTACCTAGCCTATAAGTGCAGTCTACATGTTTGCTATCATTTTAAGTGATAGGGGTCATTTATTTTGATTCAACTAAGGCTTGTTCATCTTAGTCCTGAGTGTCTTAGGTACTTAAAAGGAAGGTACTAGACGGGTGGATGGTAGATGGATGAAAGGCGGCTGTGGGTTGTCCCCACGGGAGCCACTGGGGGTTCAGGGTTTTCCCGGGAGGATGAATCCAGTGCCAGGATGCCCACTGCAAAGCGTCAGGAGTACGTGGCCCACAGAGGTGACTTCAGGGGCACCACACCGCCCTGGCCCTTGAAAATACTGCCAACACCTGCCATTGTCCTGGTTCTCCCCCTCCCGGTGCAATCCCCACCATCAGAACTTCTTCTACTCCGTTCTTTTACAAAGCAATATTAGAGCATTATTTATGAAGGCTGTTATGAGCAAAAACATAGACCTTACACACTGGTCTCCTTGAAATTCATGACCACTGACTTCACTGCAAACCAGAAATCCTGTGATAGTTTGACCAGGACCATCTCCTGACCTGTCACTAAATCCACAGTCCCCCCTCCTCCAGTTACTGCCCCGCTCCCATGTAAGGCCAGCACCCCACCCTCACCTTCCTCTCTTCTCACCTGCTCCACTTCTATAATTAACCCCTCTTTCCTCTAATCGATTTCTCTTCCTACCTGGATCATTCCCATCCTGCATGCCCACTATAGGCACTAAACTAAGGTGCCTCTTTGCAAGGTCATCACCAACACCCACTGAACCAAAACTGCCATCTTATTAGACCTCTGAATCTGTAAAGAACCTTCTTTAGGAAGTATTACTCACTTAGTAATCAGGACACCACACTTCCCTGTTTTTCATCTTTCTTAAAACTAGTCAATGTATGCTTCCTTTTCGTCTTCCCAAATTATAAATTTTGGGGTGGTCCAGGGCTCCATCCTTGATCCTCTTCTTTTTCTTACCCACACTCTCTCCCTATGTAAACTCATCCAATCTCCTGGCCTTAAGAACATCTATATCCTGATCTCTCCCCAGCTGACATCATCGGCCTCACCTCTTCCCTGAGCTTACCCCTATGGCAACTCTACATCTTGGATGTCTATTCTTTACATTCTCTCCCCTCTACCGCTAAACCTGATTCTTTCCCAGACTTTATCCATTATCATTATTTTTTTTAAAAAAATATTTTATTGATTTTTTTACAGAGAGGAAGGGAGAGGGATAGAGAGTTAGAAACATCAATGAGAGAGAAACATTGATCAGCTGCCTCCTACACACCCCCTACTGGGGATTGAGCCTGCAACCTGGGCTTCTGGAATCTAGGACTTTATGTCTCAGTGGCAAGTGGGGATATTGCAGCGCTTGCAGAGCGCGGTGGTGTGGTCAGACGTGCGCTCACCATGTGTTCAACATGTGCTCACCACATTTTTGTTAAATTAATCTGAACAGATAAATGAGCAGATTAATTAGTTCACTGGGAAGCAGTGTGAGGGTCACTGGGCATGTGCCCGTGACCAGAATCAAACCCGTGACCCTTCAAACCGCAGGCCGACGCTCTATCCACTGAGCAACACCAGCTAGGGCTCCCCAGATTTTCACACAGCTTCCTGCTTCTCATCAAATCTCTACTCAAACTTCACTTATTCACAGGGCTTCCCTCAAATCCCTATAAAAAGCAACATCCCTATCTCTAAGTTGTCACTCCCTTCCATTTTTCTTCGGGCACTTGCCACTAGCAGAAATTTCATGAACTTGTTAGTTATCTGCCTTCCTGCTCCCCTCTCCCCCACCCCCCCCCAGGCTTTCTCTCCACAGGCCAGTGACTTTGTTTCTCCTGTCCATTGCTCTATCTCCACTGCCTGGAACAGTGCCCAGTGGCTAGTACGTGTGGCAGAAACCAAATCGTCTCACTCAGCTCTCATGACAACCCCTATTCTAGTTTTAGGTCCTGTAAAACCGCATTTCCTAGTCTCTCTTGCAGTTCATGTTTGGCCTGAGATGTAGCTCCATGGAGCAGACACCCCTGTGTGGGATCTGGAGGTGAGCGAGGAGGGTGGTGGCCCTGAGGACAGTCAGATTTACAGGACAGTGTGATAACAAAGGCATCTGTCTTTTCTGCAGCAGCTGCAGGGAAGCTTCTGGAATCTAGGACTTTATGTCTCAGTGGCAAGTGGGGATATTGCAGCGCTTGCAGAGCGCGGTGGTGTGGTCAGACGTGCGCTCACCATGTGTTCAACATGTGCTCACCACATTTTTGTTAAATTAATCTGAACAGATAAATGAGCAGATTAATTAGTTCACTGGGAAGCAGTGTGAGGGTCACGCGCATGGAATGGATTTTTGAGAACTAATTTCAATGTAATTGGAAAGGAAGTGGGCCAGACCCAAGTCTGAGTGGCCAGGTGGCCGCCCAGGGCGCTGAGCGGAGCCGAGCGGACAATGAAGTATCTGAGAGCGGCAAGGCAGGTCTGACAGATGTGCAGGGAGAGTGGCACTAGTGTTTATGAATCACCAGTTAAATATCTAACAATGTTCTAAATACGTTGAAGTTTTCATAAAACAAATGTCACTATTTTTTCCCTGCTCCAAGAAATAATATTGATATCTCCTCTATTCAACAGCTTTATTGACAACTTAGACAACATAAAGAAGAACATATTAAACTTCCTGTCGACACTAAGTGGTGTTAGTTAACTTGTCTTTTGTTGCAGCAAGAGAAAACATAATTTGAGTTGGCTTTAATCATAAGGGAAATTGATTGTCTCAGTGCTACCACCAAAGACTCAGTTATGCCCGTATCTCTGCTCTATCTTTCACACAGAAGTCTGCCTCTCCTCCTGGCATAGGATGGCTGCCAAATGCACAGTTACTAACTTCCTTATTCATAACTGAGGTGAGAAAAGGCCTTTTTTCCCCAATCAGCTTCTCTAGGGACCAGCTTGGGTCATGGGTCCACCCATGAACCAATCACTGCAGCCTGGGGTCATGGGCTCATCCAGGAACCAATCACTGCAGCCTGGAGAAAGACAGGTTCCAACCAGTCAGGGTCCACTCCTAGAGCTGGGATGGGCTCCTGGCTGCTACTCCTAGAATGAATGGTGTACACGGAGGCAATCCCAATGTCCTCCCCAGAAAGGGTTCTAAAGTTATTAATGGAAATAATTAAAATTCAAAATGGGAGTATATATTAGAAAATACAGTCTTTAAAAATTGGGGAAATGAAGTCAGTTCCTGAGAAAAGAAAGAACCCAGGATTTGGAGTCGGAATCCAGATTCCCCACTTGTGTGTTCTTAGGTAAATCTCTTAAATGTATTGGCCTCAGTTGCTTCACCTGCAAAATCCCCACCTGTGACAGTGGGATGAGAATGCCTGCCTGGCTCTCAGAAATGCTTTGGAGATCAATAGAGATCGTTTTTGGGTTAGTTCTTGGTAAATAGAAGGCAATGGGTTTGGAGGCATCTTCAGACTATGTCCTTTCCGATCCCCGTAGAGCAGTGGTTCTCAACCTCCTGGCCCTTTAAATACAGTTCCTCATGTTGTGACCCAACCATAAAATTATTTTTGTTGCTACTTCATAACTGTAATGTTGCTGTTATGAATCGTAATGTAAATATTATGCAGGATGGTCTGATATGCAGGATGGTCTTAGGCGACCCCGGTGAAAGGGTCGTTCGACCACCAAAGGGGTCGCGACCCACAGGTTGAGAACCGCTGCCGTAGAGCCTTGTCTTAGCCACAGAGACCCAGCCGCAGGCCATTTCTTCAGAAGAGACTCTGAGCAGGTACCACCTCAGCGATGAAGTGCTGAGGGGCCCCCCAATCAGCCCCGACCCAGCTCTGCAGAGTGGCCGGGCCTGGGAGGAGCAGAGCTGGGCTGCTGTGGGCTCTGCAGTGGGCGGGAACCCAAGGGGAAGGAGGTGGTCATACAACCGGGGTTGTTTTTTTTAACATTCACGTCCATGTTGGATTTCATGTATAAATACAATAACATGTTCCTGAAGATATTCTTTAAGTGACAAGAGCAAAACTCACATTATACGTAATCATACCTCCAAGTACCTAGAAGCCATGCCTAACATCAATAATGCAGTTTACTATTGAATGAGTGAGAGAGGTTTACTTGTCAGAGCTCAGAGGTGCACGGAAGTCGCCCTGGGGAAACTGAAAGGATCTGCGTGGTCACAGGGCACCGGCACCCTCGGGCTTCTCTTCTGAGCACAAAGCACTCCGCGGCTGCCAAGTGGAAACAGACACCCCGGAAGCCCCCCCGGGAGGCCCACTGGAGGGCGTGACCCGACTCGGGTTTCTGTGCTCAGGGCGGTTTCTCGCTGCGTGTTGGGCGGGTGGGACCGTCACACCAGGAGCGCCCAGAAGGCTCACGGTCAGAACAAGTCTGCTCGGCCCCTTTATCCTGCACGGACTGGAGTTCCGGGCTGAGAGTACCCTGCTGTGGTGGTTTAAGATGCTTTTGAGGAGACCTTTGGAGACAGTACTGCATTCACCAGGAGAACTCCAAAACCAACAGCCCCTGGCACACAGCTTGTTCACCTGAGCGCCAAGCCAGGTGCACGGCCCGGGCCGCCTGGGCCTAAGCGGGTGGGAGGGCTCCCGGTTCTGGCCGAGGGAGTTACAGCCCCACACAGTTTCCAGAGCCACTGCGAGCTAATTAATGAGCCAAGATCGCCAGAATGTCCCAGGCCAAATCCATCTCCCTCTTATATAGTGACTGAGACCCAGAGGATGTAATTCATTTCTGACCCATAAGTTTCTGTTACAGCTTTTATCTTCCTGCACGGTGAGAAGTCACTTACATGATTTGCTCTTTCCCTGGAGAGCATGACAGCACAGCCTAATTCTCAATCACACATTTGTTCCCATTGCCTAGGTAACTCACAGCGCCCAGTGGACACGCGATCACAGGTTGTTGAATGTATAAATGAATGAATGAAACTAATTAAACTCATTTGTGTTACACTTCTAGTCTCATTAGACACAAAGAAAATTTGATTATGAAAGTCTTTGAATTGTTATTTCATTAACAGTATCTGCCTGCTGTTTCTATTATTCTCATTCTGTGTACTCTGTGGTTCTCTCTCTCTTATCTCTTTCTGTGTGAAATTTCAAAATTTCTCTATTACCCACCTCCTTTCTTTCTGGCAGCTACTTCCTGACTTAACCCCACATGTCTACCTCCACATACATTTCCATGTTAATGCTCTTTCCTCTCATGCTAATCTCCCCTTTCCATTAGCTGATTATCAGTGCAAACAGTTAACAATTGGAATGATACAGTGGGTGACTATGAAACAGATGAATGACATTCAGAACCAGTGGTGAATGCCATGTGAGGGTCACTGCGATTCTGGTGCAGCCCTCGCCCTGGCCGGGAGCCGAGGGCCAGCAGACTCCCGGTCCCTTCTGCCTGCCAGGCTCTACCCAGTTCTGGCCTGGCTTGCTCCTGCTCATTCTGCAGGTGTCTGCCTAATGTCAGCGCTGAGAGAGCCCCATGGCCGCTCCCTCTGCTGTCTACATGCGCGGCGACCGGCTCTCTCACTCCTCGGACTCTCCCTGTACAGCTCTCACCAGGACGGCAGGCGCATCCTTACTCAGTGCGTGTCTCCCTGCACTGGCCACGCGGCCCTCGGGACAAAGGCTGTTTCTGTTTTGCTCACCACTGTGCTCCGGGACAGGCTCAGACCTCAGCACATGGCGCTCCTCGTAAGTATGTGTTAAATCAATGCAGTCGTTATACAGAAAATCAAATGCCACATGGCCACCAATGCGTCCCCCCATGGGGCTGATGCTCCGAGGATTTTGAAGAGAAGTTTGTGGGGAGAGAAAGAGCTTTAATGAGATGTAGCATCTTGCAAAGATGGTGTAAACAAAGAAAAAGAAAGGATTAGGGGCAACGCATTTCTCTTGAGTGATTACAACTGGCGGAAGTTCTGGTTCAACTGATGAACCTTATTTTCTATGAACAGATGGACACAGAGGGAATGACAGGCCGTGCTACCATCTGAAACAAAGAGGTACCTTTCTTCGCAGAAAGCTCATCGCATACAGCCCATCATGGTTTCCTCTCAATGTTTCCTCAGTGTCTTACTAAGTAAGAAGCTCTGCTAAGGAGAAGGAGAAACACCTGAGATGAAAGAGCCCAGGAATGCTGACTCTTACAGAGACACGAGAACGGTGAGGCGCCCGCGGCCTTGTGCTCGGGCTGAGCCTAACTACGTGCACCTGTTCACACAGAGCTCCCTAGGTTTTCTCTCAATCGCTTTTTCAGCCAACGTGACCATTACAAAGCATTCGACACCAAAACAATATCAGTCTCAAAGATTCATTAGGGAATTTAAAAAGGTGCTTTTCCCCCTTAAATCTTTTAGCCTCCGTCCCTCATTAACAAGTCCTTCTGCCTTGCCAATATACTCTATTTCTCCACTCCAGTTTTGATGATGTTTCTCTTCTTTCTAGAATTTGGAAGTAGTAGCCATCTTTCACATTCAACTCCCAGCACTTACACTCAGCGCTGAAAGGAATTTGAGAAATCTCATTCAATTCACTCATTTTAGAGATGAGAATTGTTTTTTTTCTAGAATATTTATTTAGCTAAATTCAGATGAGCTTTCTCTACCCTCAAAATCAAATTCAGACATTCAAAATAGCCCTGGCCGCTGTGGCTCAATTGGTTGGCTGCTGTCCGGTACACTGAAAGGTGGCCAGTTCGATTCCTGGTCAGGGCACATACCCAGGTTGCAGGTTCAATCCCCAGTTGGGGTGCGTACTGGAGGCAACCAATCAATGTTTCTCTCTCACATGGATGTTTCTCTCTGTTTTTCTCTCTTTCTGTTTCTCTTTATCTCTTTTCCTTCCTCTCTCTCTAAAATCAATAAACATATCCTCAGGTGAAGATTAAAATTAAAAAGTAATGTTTATGTTATGTATATTTCACCACAATAAAAGAAGAAAAGAAGCAAAGCAAAACAAAATGTCAGGAGAACGCCAGATGCAAAATACACGGTCAACAAATGGTGGATAGTTACGGCCCCTTCTGCCCACCTCACCTGCTCTAAGTAATGCAGAGACAGGTTGATGTACTTGGCCTCTGTCAGGAGCTGGCCCCCTACTCCAGTCTTGGCGACTCGCTCGGAGCCAGCCAGGTCCACCAGGTGAAGTTTGGCGTGCCGGACAGTTGCAGATCCCGGTTCTTTGCTTGACAAATGAATAGTGAAGATGCAGTGGGAACGCGTGGAAGCTTGGTTCATAGGAGTCTACAAAACAAAAACAACAACAATGTGAACGAACAATGAGAAAGGTTGAAGAGTATCAACATATATAAATTTCTAGTTCTGATAAGACATTTCCCATGAACTGTCAAATGGAATAACAACCACCAAACACTTGTAGCTGAGACCCTTACATGAATTATTTTAACTGTTTTACATACTGAATGCCTGGTAGCAGATGTAGATGGGTTAATTCAGAAAAGGAGAAAAGAGTTTGAATGCGGTAAAGCTTGGGTCCTCTTACTAATATGACAATTTTATTTCATTACATGACAACAATTCACACCTTAGCCTTGGCTAGCCACATTGAAATGCTCAATCTGGCGATCACGGCGAGAATGGATGCGCGGAGAGAATTCATTACACAGTTGTAAACACAAGCCGTAGGCAAGGATGCCCAGCAGCACTGCTACCACCTAACACAGAACCGGAGGTCCCAGCCAATGGAATAAACAAGAAAAAAATACACCAGACATAGGGATAGGAAGTACAAGATCAAGTGTCATTATATGCAGGAAATACGGTGGCCTCCATAGAACATGCAAGATCATCTACAAACAAACTGTTAAGACTTACAATGTTTCTCTTTCTGTTTCTCTTTCTGCAAGATCAAAATGCAAAGTCTATGAAGTTTTAATGACCCAGCAACAATTAGGAAGTATCATAATGGTACAAAGACGATGAGATAATAAGGGATTAATCCTACAAAATGTGTAATTTGTAGGGAAAAAGACAGAATTATATTAAATGCACAAAAAGAAAACCCAAATTAATGGTGCACTAGATATTAAAATACTGTTTCATGGGTGAGAAATCAAAATTAATCTATATGTTAATGTATCTAGATTAACCTACATATTCAATGTGGTTGAAATAAAATGCCACAGGTTTTGTTTCTGGAACAGAACAAACAAATTGATTCTAAAAATCAGATGGAAGAACAAATATTGAAAAATAACAAAAACAATTATATGAAAGAAAAACCAGGAAAGGGGACTTGTCCTGCTATATATCAAGGGGCATCATGATGCCACCATAGTTAAAACAGAGGGTCCTGGCACAGGACCAGGTGACAGGGCCAGGGAACATGCTGTGCTCACTCAGGGGCTCTGTAGGACAGAGGTGTGGCTACCCCAGAGTGAGGAAGGATGGTCAGTCAACAATGGTGCTGGGATAAATGGCCATCCATCTGGAAAACCATAAATTTACATAGCCTCACACTATACACATGAGTAAATTCTAGATTGTATTAAAGACTTAAGTATAAAATACAACTTTAACATTAAATAAGAAAATATGGTAGCATATTGCAATTAACTCAAGGTAGTAATGGATATTTTAGGATAAGACATAAAATACAAAAACAAATTGATTAAAAATATTTGACCTGATAATCCAAAATTAAAGGACTTCTGTGTGATAAAATCTACCACAAAGTTTAAAGATTGAGAGAAGGTATTTGCAAGACATATAGCTGACAAAAGATTAATATTTGAAATAAAGAGCTCCCACAAATCAATAAGAAAAAGATGAACTACTCAGAAAAAATGAGCAAAGATTATGAACAGACAACCCATAAAGAGTATACCTGAAAATGGCTAGTAAGTATTTAAAAATTTTTTAAACTCGTAAATAGGTAGAGCAAAATAATTAGAGCTATAACAATAAACTATTTCATTCATATTCATTGTACTGGCAAAAAAATGTTAAGTAAAGTTTAACAAAAGTGTTTGTAAAAATATAAAGAAATGGGAACTTTTATATGCTGCTGGTGGGAATGTAAATTAAGAATCTTTTTTGAGAGCAATTTGATGATATGTGCTAAAGTTGCAAATGCCTATAATCCACAACCCAGCAAGAGGCCACCAGGTATATTTCCTAGAGAGAAATTGGGAAAGGCACACAAGGAGAGGGAGAAGGGGAAAAGGGAAGGTGGAGAGAGAAAGAGAGGGAAGGAGGAAGAAAAAGAGAAAGAGAGAGAGAGAGAGACTGAAACACTGTTTGAGCAAGAACTTGGTGTTAGATGTACAACCTAAATGAACACCTCTGGTGAAAAAATGAATAAACTGGGATAATCCAAACTATAGAGATGTTAAAATAAAGCGACTTTTGGGTAGAGTGACCTCGGTTGATTTCTAAAATAGAAGGCTGAGGACACAGCAAGCTAAAAATGATGTACACACTATGTTAGAACTTAATTACTAAAAATGTAGCATGCGATGTAGAAATATTCATCCATGGTGCTATAACTTAGGTCATTAAAAATAAAAAAAATATGGACTGCAAGGATATGGCAAGTCAAGGGTAGTAGTTGCCTTTGTGAGGGATAGAAGCAACAAGCCAACAAGGGGACTTCAATTTTATCCCACTGCTTTTATTTAAAAATTATTGGAAGCAAATTGTGATATCCAAACACATGTAAAAATAATCTAAAAATATCCCAAATGAGTGTTCATATGAGTTTTCAGAGCCCCACTTTTGCAGAATGGAATTTAAACAAAGACTCCATATGAATGCACATGTGTGCAGAAGGTTAACATGCTTGGATGCTATCCCAACCAGAAATTGCCTGTAAATATAAATTCTTGATATACACTATCATTGACTTACGCCAATGCGCAAAATACCCAGATGTCAAAATACTGGCATAGTTTTGGTGATGATGATGTAGCTAGTGAGGTAAATAGGCTGAAAATTTGACCCATTTCTTGTCGCCACAATAACTATACCCGGCCTAGCCAGTGTGTGATTTTGCTAAAGTGGATCAGCAAATAACTGTGCATGTAAAACCGCAGACTCAAATTTAGAACCTAAGTTGAGGTGTTCTGGAAGTGACGGTAAGTTATTTGCAGAACTTAAACATGGGTTTCATTCCACTGTTACATTCACACAACAATAAATCCTACAGTACTGTAATGAACGTCAAGTTGACAATCGATATAAAAGAAAACCATAGCGACTGTCCCAACAGCTGTCTTCTCAACTGAGATACTGAAGCCACAGTAAAATGTAGGCCCTTAGTGAGTAGGGGAAGAGTGTACCCATTTCAAAGGAGTGTGAGATTGATATCAATTACATCGCATTTCTGGAGTCTGTAATTAAAATGCCGTAATATGCCGTAGGAGTCCATGCCTACAATTTTGTAACGTCTCATAAATATTTTCTGCATGAAGTAGTAGTTGGTGTCCTCTTAGCTAAAATTTTCTTAAACCTCAGAAAACATTCTTTCAGTGCAGCCGTTTAAGTGTGATTGAGTGTGCGGGTGTCTGCTCTGTGTTTACTTAAGGACGTCTTTATGTCTCATAGGCGTTTGTCCTTTTCAAGATAAAATTGTATTAAAACCTTTCTGAAACTGCCTAAGAACAGATGGCACCGTTTAGGCAGATTCATTCAAATTTAAGCGCACATTTTAAACAAATGCGCTCTTGGCACTGGAGACTGTGTCTTTGGAAAAATCCTAGTGATGATTAATCATCCCCATGCGGAGAGCTTTCACATCTCATATCAGTCCATGCACACAGCTCTGGGTAGGCGGTATAGAGCTAGAAGGAAAATAAGACATGGGCCTTGCCCTCAAGGAATCTGCCATCTAGCTCAGGAGCTAAAGACAAAATGTGTACAATGAGAGTCCACGGTGAGAAGGCAAGTGTGCCGTGAAGAAGGCGATCTGCACTCGGCTGGAGCATCTGACGCTGCGGGTCACACCTAAGAATGCTGCCCGTCCTCATGCTGGGAGCTCTCCACCCGCTTCCCCCGCTTTCTAGAGTCACACACTCCCCGGTCCGGTCCTCTTCTGCCCCTTTCTCTTTATTGGGCCCTTTTCTCTCCAGTCCCTAAACAGACATGCCCCAAGCTATGGCCATCATTTGTTTCCTCCTTGGGGAACTCTTCCTTCCACTGTTCTAATTCTCACCAGTAGGCACTGTAGTGGAGTTAAAACTCACACCCAAAATCTTAGAATTTGCCATGAACACTGGGGTGCGGATATCTTTTCGAATCAGTGTTCTTGTTTTCCTCAGACAGGTCCCCAGAAGTGGAATTGCCGGGTTATAGGGCAGTTCTATGTAAGTGTTTGAGGAATCTCCATACTATTGTCCATAGTGGCTGTACTGGTTTACAACCCAGCAGAGCACGGAGCTTCCCTTTTCTCCACTTCCTCACGGACACTTGTTTCTTGTTGTACTGTTGATAGCAGCCATTCTGACATGTGTGTGGTGGTATCTCATTGTGGTTTGGATTTTCATTGTTTACAATAGCCAAGAGATGGAGGCAAGCCAAGTGTTTATTGATAGATGACTGGATAAAGAACACACACACACACACACACACACACACACACACACACACACACACACACTGGAATACCACTCAGCCATAATAAATAAAATCTTGTCATGTGGGACAACATGGACAAACCTGGAGACTATTACGCTAACTGAGATAAGTCAGCCAGAGAAAGACAAATACTGTATGATTCCACTTCTATGTGGATTCTAAAAAACAGAACGAATTAATAAAATGAAACAGAAGCACACTCACAGGCACAGGGAACAAACTGATGATGGCCAGAGGGGAGTGGGGAATGGCTGCAAAAGGGGAAGGGGAGTAAGGAGTACAAACGTTCAGTTATAAAACAAGCCACAGGGATGTAATGTGCGGCCTAGGGAATATGTCAATAACATCACAATAACTCTGCATGGTGACAGATGGTTACTAGACGTAGGGTGATCACTTCATCAGGTATATAAAAGCTGAATCGCTATGCTGTACACCCGAAACTCATATAATATTACATGTCAACTATAATTTAAATTTTTTTTAAAAAAAGGGGGAAAAACTTAGAATTTGATATCGAATGACCTCATTTTAAGTCTGGTTCCATCACTTACTAGTGTTGAAATCTTATGAAAATTTACACAAAGTAACTTCAGTTTTCATATTTTTGTACGCCATAATAACACTTTCTTTGCTGCAAAAAAATAGCAGTTGAGTTACTGATTGTTGAAGTGGTCCATGAGCTGAAGAGGCCACATAAATGCCAATCACTGTTGATATTCGCTCTATTCAGTGCCCCCATATCCTTATTTCCAACCACAATTTCTCTGTACACCAGATTAGAACGTCTAAGAGCCCGACTCATGATTGTTGCTAAAATGCCTTGCCAACATCTTGAACCTAACATTTCCCCAAAGCAACCTGGTCACTTTCCCTCAGTCCCTGTCCCACAAATGGATATCCAATCTGTCCCATTCCTGTCTGCTCTCCCCATCTCCATCTAAATATCCTTTATCTCTCACCTGGGTTACTACATTCTCTCCCTAGTCTCCCATCTTTCCGTTGGCTCCCTCAATTGTTCTCCACCTTGCAGACAGAGTACCACTTTAAAAAGACATATTTAATTATGTCAATCCTACCTATATCCCTGAATGGAACTGAAATGCTCCCGAGACTAAGTATCTCTAGTTTCTTCAACTCTCTTATGCAACTGTTTAGCAAACTCTTTTTAAATGTATCACTTTCACATTCTGAATTGAGTAGGTTCTTTCAAAAGTCTCCTAACCACAGAAGACACTGGAATCTGGGCAATCTACACTGAATGTTGCCAGTAAATAGCACATGAAGTGTTATACCACATTTGTTCCAGCCCTTTACCCAGGCTATGGAATTTCTATGGAAAACACACACACTTATTTGATGACTACATTTGATTAGTTCTTACCCCAACATTACAATCTGTTGACATAATTCCAGATCTTTTCTTTTCTTTTCTTTTCTTTTTTTCAATTTTGAGCTATCTACAAATGAAAATAACTTGTAGCTCCTCAACCAAATGATGTGCAAAACACCAAATAGGGCAGGACAGCATTCCATTAAGACACCACCGCTCCCTCCTCTGCTAGGTGCCAGTTATGGGTATTTTCAAATTGGCTTTAATCCCAATACTCTTGTGTGCCTTCAGTTCCTCACTACATCCTAGACCAGTGATGGCGAACCTTTTGAGCTCGGCGTGTCAGCATTTTAAAAAACCCTAACTCTGGTGCCGTGTCACATATAGAATTTTTTTGATATTTGCAACCATAGTAAAACAAAGACTTATATTTTTGATATTTATTTTATATATTTAAATGCCATTTAACAAAGAAAAATCAACCAAAAAAATGAGTTCGCGTGTCACCTCTGACACGCATGTCATAGGTTTGCCATCACTGTCCTAGAGGGTATTTTGGGAGACTTTATAAAATAAAGTGAATTCTCTTGATCTGTGAATTCTTATAACCCTATCAGAAAAGCCAATGAAATTAGTTTAAGGTGAATCAATGCTGATTCTTCCCTAATTGCTTATTGGCTATTATTTAGTAATCTTTTTACAGATCCTTTTCTTATGGCTTGATATTAAAAAAACAATTAACTTGTTCTTTCCCAAATAGGTTTACTTTTTTGGAAAGTTGAGAATAGATGACTTTTATTGACAGGGTAAACGCCTAAAAGGTTCGATGGGCCCCCTACAGACTCCTCATGTCTGCAGTCTGTGGTCCATGAAGGCCAGGTTTTTCCCTTTCTCATCTCCAGTACAGCCACGTCCCACTTCTCACTGAGGGCCCGTCAGAAGGTTACCTCCTCTAGGAAGGCTCTCCACTTTCTTCCTCCTCCCTCCTGGGCTCTGAACTCCTCCAGGGCAGGAACTGGGTCTTAGTCATCATTGTACCCTTAGCATAACTTAACGTAAAGTGCTCAAAAATGTTTATTAACTTGTTGACTCTTGCTCATTTCTAGTTTTCTGGATGTTAAGGCATGTTTCATAACTTCTAAAAATCTCCAAATAATTAGGAGACTACATCTGCAGACTGTTTGAGTGCATAGAATATAATTCATTTGAGTCTAAAAATTAGAATTTTTTGAAACAGCAGATCAACTCAAATCTCTCTGCCTATCTTGGGCTTCAGTTATGCTTTGTGCCCAGTTCCAGAGCATTTAACCAGTACCCCTCTACCTTCAACTACCCTTTCTCTTGCGTAGAATGCCCTCTTTCTGGTCAAATATTGCCTAGTATTGCTTACTAGAAAACTATGTGCCGTAGACCAATTCCAGCATGTCATAATTTCAAGAGTTTCATCAAAAGGTTGATGAGACTTGGGGACTCAACAGGGTTGAGTCACACATGTAGTCACCTGTTGGGAATGGCTAAAGGCATTTCCCCAAACCTGAATAGGAAACTGATTGTGGCTGCCAGACAGTTAAAAGGCATCTTAATCTACATGTTATTGCCTCCTACTGGCCAAACACCTGAACAGCCGTAGGCTATTCCCCATTCTGACAATGGACTCTGTACCCTTTGAAACCCTACCCTTTGAAGTGTATTATCTCTACCTTGCCTCAGGACAAATTGTGTTAATAAAAGCAAGGGTCCTAGACAAGGAGGCACTCTTCAGTTCCTTTAGCTGAAGGTCCTCTGATCCCCAATGCCTTTCAAAATTATATCTCGTCTCCAGACTCTTTATTAGTCTCTGGATTTCTATGTCATCTACACGCAGCCCCTTTTCCAGATTCCTGAACCTTTCTTGATGCTGGGACATGAACCCCGGCAACTATGTCCCTTTCCTCCTCCCCAAATAATCCTACTCAAAATTTACTTATCTTCATTAATTCCCTTGGACTATTCTCAAATGGTGTTAGGCATTGCGTTCATAAAGGCCATTAGACATATGTGCATATAGTAGGAGATCATGATATTCAAAATAGGAAAATGCAAAGAAAGGATTGTTCCAAATGGATTTCTGAATGTCCATCATTTTTTTTTAAACATGACATTGTAATGGACATTATGCTCCAGGTGGTCGTGGGGTGCGATGGTGTGATCCATTGGGCTACCAGTGTTTGGCAGCCAGCCAGTTCTGTGCACTATAAAGAGTGATGCGGATCTAAAAGGTGACTCAACAATGATCCTCTCAGGTGGCTTCAAATTCTCTGCACAGAAGGAGCAGCAATGTGGTTGTACAGTGGTCCCAGAAGCTGCTTTTGCAGGACACTTGCTCCACTCTCAGAAGCTATTTCATATGGTAAAAAAAATCTCACATTTCATTGGACAAAATCACTTCCTATTGAGCAGGACATACTCCTAGGCCAAAAGAGAAATTTAAAAGAAACAGTATAACGATCGGATTGGGTAAGCCTGATAAACATTTCCCAAAGGCTTTTCATTCCTCTTCCCTTTTGGGTTTTACAGACATACAACAACCAGTCCTGCTATTCTGATTCTTATCGGTAGATCAACTAGGAACTTTGTAAATTAAAATATTCATAATGCTATGTGTGTGTGCCCATCTTCAAGACTGAAAATTTTGATTTTAGGGGAAGGAATTGATAAGTAAAATGTGGTTTTGTGTTTATATAATGTGGTCTTATGTTTTTGTAACAATTTTTCTCTTTTTAATCTCACATATTTTCAATAACTTTGAAAATGATTATAGTTAATGCAGCCTTCAGTGATCTACATACTGTCTTTATATCACATATAAGATATTCCAGGATCTTTAAATATGTGTTTATTTCTTGTCATAGCTTTACCTTATATTCTATTCTTATGTATCAAAGTCTTTTTAATCACTCTGCTATTTTGGAGTGAAATATCTCCACAGGAATTCCCGTTGATGTAGACTAGGTTAGGTTAAGAAACTCTCTCTTGGACTGAACAGGAATACAAGATGTATTCCTTTAAAGAAAACAGCAGCAACCAGATTCCAGAACCCAGCTTTCCACCCCAATTCTCCTTTCTAATAACACTCTCTACCTGCATGTCCCAGCTGATCTGGTCCTCCCCTCACCTACTCCATCTGCATCGAAGACTGAAAGTACCAATCTCCATGCGTTCTCTAAGCTGATACCCTAACTTTTCAGGTAAAAACACCCTGAACTCAAAATGACTAACCCTGGCCTCACTGGATAAATAATTCCCTGTCTAGTTCTTCACACAGTGAATGAGCTCTCTTCATGTTCTCTGCCTCAGCCTTCATCAGCAAGGCCAGACCAAACCTGCTGGTTTAGCATGTGGCCATCAACACTTGCCTTCATCTTTTTCTGAGATGGCTTCAGAACACGCTGTCTAGCAGCAAAATGCCCCCAATGAGATAGCCCTCTGCTGAAATGAATGATCCCAAACTGCCATCTTCCTTTCTGATTTTTCTCTTTATAGGACATACAGCTGTTAGAAAAGCACTCAAAATCATTTTCCCTGGCTGAAGGATTTCTGGGTCCATCATGTTGTCAAAGTAGTTTTGTAAGAGAGAAAAATAGAGTAGGCACACGGATTCTGCTTGAAATGTAAAAGTAAGCGTTGGAACAATCTGGGACATATGACAAGAATGTTCCAGCAATTATGATTCACCGTTCGAATAAGAACATCCTACTATGTTTTATTGTGCTATATCCCTCCTAACAGGTCTGGAAATAGTTTGACGGATTTTTATTTTTACACCCTCAAAGATTTATTAGCTGACAATGATTTGGGGAGAGCTGACTGTCAGAGTTAGCGATGGCTCTTCTTCTGTTGATGTCAGAATTCAGCAGATTGCTTCCCTGTGGGCCATTTCTCCAGGATTTGGAAAATCAAAGTGAAACACATTTATATAGAAAAATCCAAGTATGCTGAAGTTGGCACATAAGGCAAATTGCAAAGAATTTTAGCTGTATCTCTAATCAGAGTTATATTCAATTATCATCTCTGTTTGTCATCCTGGAACTGATGTCATCATATCATCAGCATAAAGAATTGGTCTCTGAACAACAGAAACTCTATAACCCCAAATAGTCCCCCCCTTTTGTACCTGCAAGAACAACCATGGCTAAATTTAATCCTCAGTGGCAGTCAGTAACTCATCCGTCTAGCATATCTACTTATTTTTTTAATTGACTAACTTTTTTTTCTTTTCCTTTTAAAATTCAGCCTGGCTTACCAATTTCCAAGTCTGACCATACACATAACTGGAACAATACTATGATGGGGCTAAAAATTCTAATGATCTCAAGAATTTATAGCAGTTCATTAAACTGTCTTTAAGGAAAACCTTTTTTTACACATTCTAATTACCTTCAGATTACAAGTACACTGACAATACATTTACTGTCCTGTGTATAGACAACAAGGAGCTTCTGGGATTACACACCACGCAGAACTCAGGTAAACGTTTAAAAAATGTTATTTGTATGAAAGAAATTGGTCCTATCACATTGATGGCAACAGTTCTAAATGCAGTCTTTGAGTTTGGACATCAAGATCAGCAACAGATGAGGATCTGAGAACATGTCACTCACAGTAGAGATGGAGGTGCTGAAGGAAGAACTAGAAGCACAGATGTCTAGTCTGAGGTATAATATTTCCCTCCATGTTATCGGCCCATACTATCTCTCCACGTTTGGAAGAATCACAGTTCTCTCTGTGGCCACAATGATCCCTTGCTGTTAGAATTGGCAAGACTCCAGGTGGCAAACCTCAAACATGATCAAAGTACTTGTTGAAGGTTGGGTGGCTGATAAGGCCTTTGTCTCCTCGCTCTCCTAGCTTGGAACCAATATAAGGAATAAAAATATAAGATACAAAAGTCAGCCTGCCAAAAAATGAAACTATCTATCAGCAAGAAATGCTATAAAAATAGCTTCTGTGCTTAACGCTATAGCAAACATTGATTTTCTGCCAGTTTCCCCTGTGTATATTCCTGATTTGTAAGATAAGCAAAAAGCAATTGATCTGAGTTCTCTGATCCCTTTCTTCTCCTTTGCTCTACATCACAGAGATGCTGAGTTCTAAAGGTAGCTTTTCCCAAGGCCCCTGTTAGTTGGTAGCTGTCTTCCCACTTGGAAGACAGGGAGAGGGAGAATTACTCTGCCTTTCCCTTCCGCACACCCTCCGATCGCCTGCAGGTGGCTCCTACTAGCTGAGACCTGCCTGACCTAGTGGCTTCCCACTGTGGTAACCTCTGAGTTGCACCAGCATCCGGTTTGTCTTCTGAGATTCTTCCATCACCGATGAGAGAAAACTATCTGCATTGACTTTTCTCATTTTAAATACAGTGACTTATCTTTTTCTTAGCATAATACTATCCAGGTCCATCCAAATGTGGAATCCAAGAAACAAAATATGATGAACAAAAATAGATCCAGAGACATAGAGGCATGGAACAGAGTGACAAACTTCAGAGGGAAGGCAGAGGATGGTGGGTGGGTGGGAAGAGATCAACCAATGAACTTGTGTGCATATATGCATAAACTGTGGGCACAGACAATAGGGTGATGAAGACCTGGGGTGGGGGTTGGGGGTGGGCTAGAAAGGGTCAATGGGGGGGGGGAGGGAACATATGTAATACTTTCAACAATAAAGATAAAAAATAATAAACACAGTGACTTATCTTCCTGGTTGGAACCTGACTAATATATTTAATTAAATATACTATATTTAATACTAGAGGCCTGGTGCACAAAATTTGGGCATGGGGTGGGGGGCGTCCCTTCAACCCAGCCTGCACCCTCTCCAATCCGGGACCCCTTGGGGGATCAGGCCTAAACCGGCAGTCGGACATACCTCTCACAATCCTGGACCACTGACTCCTAATTGCTCACCTGCCTGCCTTCCTGGTCGCCCCTAACTGCCCCCATCTGCCATCCTGGTCACCCCTCACTGCCTCTGCATGCTGGCCTGGTTGCCCCTAACTGCCCCCCTGCCAGCCAGGTCGCCTCCAACTGTCCTCTCTCTGCCAGCCTGGTTGCCCCCAAGTTCCCCTCCCATCACCCTGGTTGCCCCTCATGGCTCCCCTGCCGGCCTGGTCGCCCCATGCAGCCTGCTTGTTCAGTTGCTTGGTTGTCCCTCACTAACCTCCCTGCCGGCCTGGTCATAGGCAGCCATCTTGTGAGGGTGTGAGGGTTAATTTGCATATCACCAGCTTATTATCTACACTAATAAAAGACAAGCATGCAAATTGACTGTACCTTCACGATGCCTTAAGCCATGCCCACCAGCCAATCAGAGTGACTATATGCAAATTAACCCAACCAAGATAGTGGCCGGCAGCCACGGAGCTGGAGCAAGCAGGAGGAGGCTTGGTTGCCCCAAATGATGGAGGAAGCCAAGCTTTCCCACCTGCCACGGCCCGCTCTGAGCTCCACTGAAAGCAACAAAGTTTTAATTATAGAGGGTAAATAAACCCCAGATACCTGCTTTTAGCCGACTGTGGCCATGGAGCTGGAGTGAGCAGGAGGCTTCCCTCCCACCTGCCCTGGCCGGCTCTGAGCTCCTCTCAAGGCTACAAAGTTTCAATTATAGAAGGTAAATAAATCCCAGAATAAAAAAAAGAGAGAGAGAGAGAAAGGAGAGGCTGGGAGCTTCCATCGCCAGGGGGCTTAGCTAGCCTGAAAACGGCCCTCAGCCCCTCACCCAGACTGGCCAGGCACCCCAGTGGAGACCCCCTACCCTAAAGGGGGTGTGGCCAGCCTGAAAACAGCCATCAGCCCCTCACCCAGGCTGGCCAGGCACCCCAGTGGGAACCCCACCCTGAAGGGGGTGTGACCAGCCTGCAAACATCCATCAGCCCCTCACCCAGGCTGGCCACGCACCCCAGTGGGACCCCCACCCTGATCCGGGACATCCTTCAGGGCAAACCAGCCGGCCCCCACCCATGCATCAGGCCTCTATCTTATATAATAAAAGGGTAATATGCAAACTTACCCTAACAGCAGAAAGACTGGGAATGACTGGTCACTATGACACACACTGACCACCAGGGGGAAGACGCTCAATGCAGGAGCTGCATCTTGGTGGTCAGTGAGCTCCCACATGGGGGAGCTCTGCTCAGCCACAAGCCAGGCTGATGGCTGCCAGTACAGCAGTGTTGGTGGGAGCCTCTCCTGCCTCCTCAGCAGCGCTAAAGATGTCTGACTGCAGTTTAGGCCTGCTCCCTGCTGACAAGTGGACATCCCCCGAGGGCTCCTGGGAAGCCAGAGGGATGTCTGACTGCAGCTTAGGCCCAATTCCCCAGGGAGCGGGCCTAAGCCAGCAGGTGGTCACCCCCCAAGGGGTCCCAGACTGCAACAGGGCACAGGCCAGGCTGTGGGACCCCCCACCCCGGCCCAGTGCAAAAATTTTTGTGCACCGGGACTGTAGTATAGGATAATATAATGCTCTCAATATTATACAAGACCAATAGAAGTATAAAATTTTTGCATTTCTTTCAAAGTCACAGGCAAGACACTAACCATTTTACCACACAAGATCCTTGCATATATTTTACCTACAATTTAGTACCTGTAAGCTTGCTCTGAACAATAAAAATCATGTAATTCAAAATGCCTAAATGTTTCCCTTGTTTCTACTTCTCTGCCTCAAAAATTATAGCTAAAATTTGTCCTTAATGGCCATAAGTTAACGCATCCCAGTTGTCTATTATATCCATCTATCTTCTTTTTTAAATCTAGTTTCTCTTTTAAAAATTTTGTAATTTTTGACACTTTTGTCCAGATTTATAGGTTTTAATATTGTTTCAAACTCACTGGAAAAACAGATGATATATGTAGCACTAACATAAAAATTGTTTTTTTAATTAAAAAGCCATGCTACGTTTGAATCTTATGAGGAATAATGAATTGTTATAAATGACACACACATTATATTTATCAAGATAGATCAAGTTACATTGTGGTAGCAAATTAACAAATAGCACCATAATCTCAGAGGCTTAAAATCATAACGGTTTCTTTCTTACATTATTTGTCAATATGGTTTAATGGTGGCTCTGCTCAGTGGTTAGAGCGTCAGCAAGGCTGGGAAGGTGCTGCCAGCTTGTGAGGCACCATCTCAACATAAGCTTCAGGGTTGCCACAAGAGGGAAAGAGACCAAGGAGAACCTCATGCTAGTTCTTAAAAGCTTCAATGCAAAAGTAGCATCTCGCATTCACTCACATTTCATTGGCTAACGCAAGCCACATGAACTCTCTTCAAGGAAGCCTGTGCAAGAAAGAATAAGCTAGACATTTTGGTGAGCACTGTTCATCTCTATCACACTTACTACGTTAAACATCCGAACTGCCGGAAGCCAGTTCCAGCATGTCATCATTGCAAGCGTTTCATCAAAAGGTTGATGGAACAAGGGCTGAGACATATATGTTGTCACCTGTTGGGAATGGCTGAAGGCATTTCCCCAAACCTGAAAAGGATGATTGCTTGCTGCCAGACAGCTCAGGGCATCTTAATCTACATGCTATTGCCTCCTACTGGCCAAACACCTGAACAGCCACATGCACATTCTTCCAATCTGACAATGGAATCTGTCCCTAAGCCTACCCTTTAAAGTGTATATCTCCACCTCACCTTAGGACAATTTGTGTTAATAAATAACAAGGGGTCCTGAGATGAAGAGATCTTAGTTTCTTTAGCTAGGCTCCTCTGACCCCCAAATGCCTTTCAAAATTATGCTTCAACTCTGGACTCTTTATTAAGTTATACACAGCCCTTCTCCAGATTGCTGAACCCTTCTTAATGCCAGAACAACCCCGGCACGAACAACACAAAAAGGAGCAAATATGAAAGTAGGAATCTCCCAATCAAAAATAACTATGTTAATGTTTGAGTAAAAAAGGCTGCTTTTTCAAAAAAAAAAATCCTCACCCAAGGATATGTTTTCCATTGATTTTTGTTTTTGACAGATTGGAAGAAAAGGAGGGGAGAGAGAGAGAGAGAGAGAGAGAGAGAGAGAGAGAGAGAGAGAGAGAGAGAGAGAGAAAAGACAGATTGGACAGATTGATTTGTTGCTTCCCAAATGCACCCTTACAAGGGACCAAGGATTGAGCATGCAGCTGAGGTATGGGCCCTTGACTGGGAATTGAACCAGTGACCCTTCAGTTCATGGGCCAACATCTAACTACTGAGCAAAGCCAGCTAGGGCCTCAAGTTTTCTTTTGATCTTCCTCTCTTGTCTTGCAATCTTTTTATTTTTAACCCTTCTACATTTTAAGCTATTTTTGTAAAACAAAGAATGTATTTAGGTAATATCTAAGATTATAAAGAACTCTCTGCTTCTGATGTAATCAACCTTCAAATACCAGTATATGTTCCTTAGTGCTCCCCCCACACCTATACTCCATATATGTGGATAGGTCTGCAGATGTTTTCTTTCTAATAACTTAATCTTTCAACATGTCATCTTTTCCCTAAAGAGTAGTCTGGGAATAGATGAGGAAATATTCAAATTAACATACTTTTACTATCTGCTATATCCTTAGCCTTAACAGCATACACTTTCCTCAATTTTTTGCACTAAGAGGTCTGGGATGGTAAAACCCCTTAAGTCACAAACTCACTGAACCCCACTAAAAAAGAACATCTTTCTTGGCAATGCACCTGGACTACTGACCACAAAAAGGTCTGTCTTTAACATTTCTTCTTATGATGCACCTTTTGTAGTGCAGAATAAATATCTCTGTAACACTGGGCCCCCCATACTTGCCTATGTTCTTAGATCTCAACACTCTGACCAAATGATCATCAGATTTGGGTTTGAGAATTGTGACCCTTTCGCAAAGGGGAAATTGTATCCTGCCTGAGGTTGGAGAATATATATGTTGGCTCTCAGCACCCTCCGTCGCCATAAGTCAAATTTCATAGTATTTGGCAGGTTTCCTCCGGGTTTGAGGTTATGGCTGTTTCCTTGTTTCACTGAAGATGGCTTTTATTCCCCCTCTACATTTCACATGTTGTTGCTCTTGCTGGCGAATTTCAATAACAGGGAGTAAAAATTACTTTCTTCTGCTATGTTTAATCAGAAATGAGAATTTTAATGATCAGAAGAAACTCTAGAGCTAAGTTTTTACAGCTAAAAAGATTATGTTTCTGTAATCATGTATAGAGGCTATGTACATTTTAACATTCTAATAATGACTGTACCATACCACTTTGCTTATTTTAATAAATGTTTTAGATCTCAAAACTCATGGTTCATGCAATAGCATGAATCAGATTAGATGAGAGCAGAAAGCAAACTATGTTATAACACAGAATCACTATTTTAAAATGTATATTTCTCATATATAATATATATAAAAAAGAAATGCCTGGCATAGAGTATGTGCTCAAAATTTAAGTTTATTTCCTTCTAGTAAGAATATACAGTAGACAAAAAGAAGAGGTTACAATTGTGAACACATCTTTGCTAAGGCTTTTAGCTGCCTATTGGGACCTACTAATAAGAGAGGCTATCCTTCCTATACAATAAAAAGGTAATATGCAAATTGACCCTAATGGCGGAATGACCAGTCGCTATGATGCGCCCTGACCACCAGGGGGAAGACGCTCAATGTGGGAGTTGCCCCCTGGTGGTCAGTGCACTTCCACAGGGGGAGCACTCCTCAGCCAGAAGCCGGCTCATGACTGGCCAGTGCAGCGATGGTGGCGGGAGCCTCTCCTGCCTCCATGACAGCGCTAAGGATGTCCGACTAACAGCTTAGGCCAGCTCCCCGCGAGCCTAAGTCATTAGTCGGACATCCCCCGAGGTATCCCAGGCTGCCAGAGGGATGTCTGACTGCCAGCTTAGGTCCACTTAAGCCTTCAGTCAGACATCCCCCGAGGGGTCCCAGACTGCGAGAGGGTGCAGGCTGGGCTGAGGGACCCCCCCCTCCCAAGTGCATAAATTTTCGTGTGCCAGGCCTCTAGTTTGTATTATAATAAAAGCAGGATCCAAAATATTTAGCCTGCTGCGTATTTTGCTCTTCCCAGGCTCACAAATCTTGGACTAAAGGTGCTAATTATTTACAATTAACATATCTTTCAAACAAGACTCTGTAAGTATATGTGAGTCAATGTCCCTCTAAGGGTGGAGTGGAAGATGATTCTGTAACAATAATTATGACCCAAATCCTCGATTCCCACACATAGCACACAAGGCGACAGACGCTTAGTGTTGATAACAAACACAACCTAATAGCAAACGTACCCTTTCCTCCTTGTATTACAGACAACAAGAATGTTGCTCCTGAGAGTGGCCTGAACCACTGACTCAGCTCACACGGTCTCCCACAGCCTTTACACACCCGCAAGGTCACCCAGTTCACTCCCGAGTGTGATAATGAGCAGAGTCTGAGAGTCTGCAAAGCACAGCAGCACAACTCAGATACATCTACCAAGTTTTAATTTCAAGCCAAGAATTAGGTAAAAAGACCTTGAATAGCTCCTGGAAAATTAAATTCGATAAACATCACTGGCAGGTTATTTGGAAAGTTCAACTTTTCCAAAAGGTCTGGGGTCTCACAATTTGTTTTTTTTGTTTGTTTGTTTGTTTGTTTGTTTGAAGTCAAAGTCATCTGTGATGTGCTCTGTACTCACGTACGTTCAATTCTGGGCCTGAGATTCAGGTCTTATTACCGGAAATCATCAGGCTTCCCTCTCCCCATCAATTCAATAAAACAATTAATTAATGACTGACCACCTGGTTGCCAGGTAGTGAGACAATAGAGAGGAACCAGTTAACAGTCTTGTCTTTAAATAGTCGCTCGCTGAGAACCACGGGGTCTTTCCAAATGTCATTTAATTCAATTCTTACTATAATCCTAGAAGGGAGGTGTTGTTATGCTCATTTCACACATTAGAAAGCGTGGCTTAGAGGGTTAAGTGACGTGCCCAAGGACACACACCTGGGAAGGATGGAGCCGGGAGCAGAACAAAATACAACAAACTGGGTGGCTTAGACAACTGACACTTATTATCTCACAGTTCGGAACACTAGAAGTCCCAAACAGGGTTGTGGACAGGGCTGGTCTCCCCTCTGAGGACCCACTCCAGGACCCTCCTCCTAGATGACCATTTCATGTTAACACGGCATCCCCCATAGATGTGTCTGTCTCTAAGTTTCCCCATTCAATAAGGACACAAGTCATATTGTTCAGCGCTCACCCTGATGGCCTCATTTTAACTCGATTACCTCTGGAAAGACCCTGGCTCTCAACAGGGTCAGGTTCTGAGGTACCAGGGTTAGGACTTTGGCACAGGAAGTGGGGGTGGGGAGGGGGAGACACAGTTTAACCCGTAACAGACTTCACTGTGAAGTTTTGGTGGAAAGGACCCCAGGCACTATTCTCTTTTCCAAACTGGCTTGTATACGAGGCTCATGTTACCCTTATGATTCACTTTGAGCTACTTTATCACTCCTTAAAATGGCACTTTTATCAATGGAGGCTATTTCTAGAGGGTGGATTCAAAATGAACATTGATTTTGTTAACTTAGGACAGTTTTTTTTTCTCTCTTTCTTCAAGATTCAGGTAAAATCTCCACGTTCCAGAAACTTCTGATAAATTCACTCCAAGCTGATGATGACCGACCATCCCTTTCCATTTCCAGGCCACTATGGGAACAATGGGGTGGATGCAACTGGGCATCACACTTCAATCCAAAATAACACAACACTTTCTTGTAAGTGGAATCATTTGTCAGTGAGCTGTTACACTTCTAAGCATGATACCCAAAGCAGAAACCATAAAATGAAAAGACTGATCTGAACAGATGAAGAACATAAAACTAAACTAAAATTTATAAAATGGGGAAAGTATTTGCTGAATATGTGAGAAAGACGAAAAGTTACTCTTAATGTTCATTCACTCAATAATCACTCACTGAGCCCTGCTGTGCATCAGGCTCCGTTTTAGGAGCGGAGGTTGCAAGGTGAGCAAGACTGAATCCCAGTCTCACAGAGTCAGCACATCAACCAGACCTCCTCTGACACTCCAGGGAAATGCTGGAAGCTACCCATTGTCTACACTATCAGGAAAGTGTAACCAAGGAACCCAGAAGACTGATGGACCTTGAGCTCTGGCAAGGGCCAAAGCTATGCACTGATTGTTTAGTGGAGACAATGGTGGCTCAAGCAATTTCCTGACCTAATAGTCTCAAAGTAAATCTTTACTAATATTTACTGCCCTTTAAGGTAGTCTGTCTGCTACTGGAATTGCCTGCCTAAGGGCAATATGTGTATCTAAAATTGAATCAAAGGCTGGTAGGGCCTGGGCACCAGTGAAGCCCTCCTACTAGAGTTGGGCTCTCTGCCTAGCCCCCTGTTTCCAAATTCATATTTCTTATCTAGTCTCGTCATTTGTTGTGGCACTTCTTCAGGTCCCAAATGCAAGCCATACTATATATATATACACACACTATATATATACTAGAGGCCCGGTGCACAAAAATTTGTGCACTCGGGGAGGGAGGGGGGGTCCCTCAGCCCGGCCTGTGCCCTCTCCCAGTCTGGGAACCCTCGGGAGATAAACGACCTGCTGGCTTAGGCCTGCTCCCGGGTGGCAGAGGGCAGGCCCAATCCCTAGGTGCAGCCCCTGGTCGGGCTCAGAGCAGGGCCATTTGGGGAGTTGGGGCACCGCCCCATGTCATGCACAGAGCAGGGAGGATCAGGAGGTTGCGATGCCACCCTCAGTCACGCTCAGGGTAGGGCCGATTGGGGGATTGGGGCACCGCCCCCTGTCACACTCAAGGCAGGGTCGATGGGGAGGTTGCAGTGCAACCCCCTGTCATGCACAGAGCAGGGCCAATCAGGGGGTTGGGGCACTGACCCCTGTCACTCACAGAGCAGAGCCCATCAGAGGGGTTGGGGCGCCGCCACTCTCACACTCAGGGCAGGGCCGAAGGGGAGGTTATGGCTCTACCCCGTCACACACAGAGCAGGACCCGTTGGGGGGGGGGGCGGGGGGGAGGGGGTTGGGGCACCACACCTTGTCACACACAGAGCAGGGCCGATCAGGGGGTTGGGGCACTGCACCCTGTCACACACAGAGCCGCAGAGCGATCAGGGGGTTGGGCAGCTCCCCCCTATCAGGTACAGAGCAGGGCTGATCAGGGGGTTGGGGCGCCTTCCCCTGTCCCGAACAGAGCAGGGCGGATAGGGAGGTTGTGGCCCCGCCCCCTGTTGCACACAGAGCCGCAGGGCGATCAGGGGGTTCAGGGGGTTTGGGCACTGCCCCCTGTCACACTGATGCCAGTGCCGGGAGGCCTCGCGGCTCAGCTGATCCCCGTGCACTGGGTGTGTGTGTGGGGGGGAGTGTCCCTCAGCCCAGCCTGCCCCCTCTCACATACTGGGAGCCCTCAGGCGTTGACCCCCATCACCCTCCAATCACAGGATCGGCCCCTTGCCCAGGCCTGATGCCTCTGGCCTAGGCGTTCGGCCCGGGCAGCGGGGACCCGCAGCTGCAGCGGCCCCACGATCGTGGGCTTTGCTTTAGGCCCAGGCAAGGGACCCCTAGCTCCTGGGACTGCCAGCTTCGACCGTAACCAGCTCCCATCGCTGGCTCCACCCCTACTTCCTGCTATCACTGGCCAGGGCAGAAAAGGCACCTGATTCTCTGATCATGGCTGGGGGGCAGGGCAAAGGCAGCCCCAGGGCCGCCTTTGCCCTGCCCCCCAGCTCTTAGCTCCCCCCTGGGTTTCCGATCACTGTCAGTGGCAGGGGGCTTCTTCCTGCTTTCCCTTTCGCCTCCCTGCATTGTGCCTACATATGCAAATTAACCGCCATCTTGTTGGCAGTTAACTGCCATCTCAGTTGGCAGTTAATTTGCATATAGCCCTGATTAGCCAATGAAAAGGGTAGCTCGTACGCCAATTACCATTTTTCTCTTTTATTAGTGTTGATACTTTTTGTCTGCCAAATTGGCCAAATTTTCAAATTTAGTGATGTTGGTGAGGATGCATACTATAGACCTGCTCACAAACTTTTCAACAGCTTCTTAATGGAAAATCCCAAACTGTCCCCAACTTTCGCCTGAGCACATATACATGCTAAAATGTGCAATCCTGGGCTCTGCTGTAGAGATTCTGAATCCATGGGTTAGAAAAGGGGTCCCAGAAACTTGTCTTTTGACTATGACAGGAAACTCTACTGCAAGTTATCCTCTGGCCACGCTTGAGGACAGACTGCTTAGAGTATGGGCTGGGTCAAGAAAATGGTCCCAGCTATGGAACTGTGCAGGACTGTCTTGCTCAATTAGACTTGATTAATTGATAGAAACATTTAACTACTAGAGACCCAGTGCACGGGATTTGTGCACTGGTGGGGGGCATGGCCTGTAGGTATCAGCCAGCTGTGGGAGTGCTGCTCATCCTGGTCAGCCAAGAGGCGTTCTCACTGTGGGAGCACAGTGACCACCGGGGGGGAGCTCCTGTGTTGAGCGTCTGCCCCTTGGTAGTCTGCGCGTCGTAGCGACTGGTCGACTGGTTGTTCTGGTCATTCTGTCATTTGGTCACTGGGCTTTTATTATATAGGATGAGACAAAAAGTATCAAGTGTAGGCCATTGTAACTCACCTAGTTATTAGTAACAGGAAAGCTACATATTATAGGCATCTCATTTGGGCAGCTTTGCCAGAAAGCTACATCTTTACACTCCCCAGGGAACCACAGGTCTATCCTCTGCAGGTCGCAGGGGGAAGGGACTGGACAGGGAGGAGGATGGGTGCATCTGCAGTGAGTTGGGGTGATGTGGGGAAGTACTTGACTGTCAGTCACACCTGGGAACAAGTTATTGGCCAGAATGGGTGTGGCCACTGTAAGGGCCTGAAATTTGGGATATTTCAATCCCTTGAACACAGGAGTTTGCTCTTTTGGCAAATTGCACTTGACTCCTGGCTTGCGGGGCTCTCTCGCTCCTGCTTCCTGGCATTCGCTAGACTAATGGACTGCAGCTAGCCTGATGCTAACTGGACCTGGATGCATCATGGGAGGGAAATTCTGGACACTGGCTTTGCTTTTAGGTCTACTGAAACCCAGCTACACTCCTTCTAGGACTGGAACAGGACTTCGGAAACCCAAGGGTGTAATTCCATGAAAATAAAAATCTCTCATCCTCCTGTGTGAGTCTCAGAAAATTCTTTTCCTGGAGAGATTGTGAAGACACCATCCCCAGCAGCCAGTGGGGGAGAGGACGCCCCAACTTCTCCAATAACAAAGCCATGCTTGCTACTGGTGGGCTTTGACACTGGGCCACACACAGTTCAGATTTTAAGATATTTATTCTCTTTGGCCCAGCAAGTCAACTTAAAAATTTTTTACCCTAAGGATATAATCAGGTCTTATTCAAAACACTGGTAGACTTATAGAAACTATTTAAGAGTTTGGAATAAGTAAGAAGAGGATGAGGCTAATCTTGATCATTTTTTCCTTGAAATGCTGGCTTTGAGAGAGAACTTGCAAGGGAAGAGCACTCCACTGGTGTCCCACATTTGCAGACTTTGTTTTGCAACTGTTTTCTGGTTACTATGGCAACTTCTGGATGTCTCCGTGTAAATGGGAATTTGGGGAGCTTATTTTTGAGAAGAAAAAAAAAAGAATAGTGCTTTCTTTTTATCCTGGTAAGCTTGTTCTGTGCTGTCAAATTACATTCCGACAGCGAGGTTCAATCTAGAACATGCTTCATTAGAGACTGAATAATAAAGTATTTCCAGGGATTGACAGTTCTTTTTCATGTATATTTTTATGTATTTGCTTTCAATGAATTCAAGAGATTAAACTGAAGTGCTAAATACTTGCTATCCTTTTAAATAATTCAGAAATAGATCCTCACTTGGAGAATTTGACACATGTGAGTGTGGTCATGGCATTTGTGGAATGAGGCACAAGGAAAGAACATGGCCCTGGGTCAGTCAGACCTGGACACTCAGCCAGTGTTCTGACACCCTGAGCCTCAGTTTCCTCTATACAATAAGAATCAGAAATAATATAATTATACAGTGTCTGCAACAATGTCAAGTCCTTTGAGCAGGTTCTCAGGAAAACATGGTAGCTATTCTTACCAAAGAAAAAATAAAAGCAAGCCCAGAAACATCCCACATCTATTAGATTTGGTTTAAAACAATTAGGCTTTTCACTGGAAAATGGAATACATTAAAAAAACATAATACATATCAGCACTATTAATTGGACTTCTTCAGGTTTCAGCGTATCCTATATAATAAAAGGCTAATATGCAAATCGACCTAACAGCGAAATTACCGGTCACTATGACCTGCACTGACCACCTTCGGACAGACGCTCAATGCAGGAGCTGCCCCCAAGTGGTCAGTATGCTCCCACAGGGGGTGCGCTACTCAGCCAGAAGCTGGGCTCACGGCTGGTGAGCACAGCGGCGGTGGCAGGAGCCTCTCCAGCTCCCACAGTAGTGCTAAGGATGTTCAACTGATGGCTTAGGCCCGCTTTCCATGAGGAGCAGGCCTAAGCCATCAATCGGACATCCCCCGAGGGCTCCTGGACTGTGAGAGGGCACAGGCCGGTCTGAGGGACCCTCCCTGAGTGTACAAATTTCATGCATCGGGCCTCTAGTTTATAATAATATCATTAGATACTCATCAGTAAGTAATAGGAAAAGACTGTGGGGATTTTGTAAGATGAAGGAACATGACAGATAAGCTTGTATAAAGGAAGTCTGAGATCCTTAAAACTTTATACCAGTGTGAAAAGATGTAGTGAGCTAAGTTGACAAAGTAGATAGCAAAGGCCAAGCTTTTAAGCTTATAGAAGTCACGGTAACTAAGGGCCAGGAGCCCCCAATTACCCATTATAGATGAGGGGACGCTGTGGGGACAGGGCTCGACTTCTCTCAGACAAGTGAGTCACTTCCGAAGGAAGTTAGCACTGAGGCAGGGACAGGCTTCCCCACTGGTTTTCCAGTAGCATTGATTCTCATATGTCTCTGTCTCTTGGTTTGCTGTTTATTAAACTGTGTATGAAGGAACGGGGTTTTTAATTGGGGCATGCTACATCAGACTCCTTAATTTCTACTCTGCCTTTATTCCTTAATCTTTAATTATTGTGACAAATTAGAGCACCACAGATGACCACATGGGCAAAATGTTGAAGCAAACACAAATGCCAATTTTGTAAAGCAACACAAGATATTCTGAAATTTAAAACTACGTAAAGGTAACAAACTGTCAAATCTCAGAGGGAAGGTGGGGGTGGGTGGGAAGAGATCAACCAAAGACCTTGTATGCATATATGCACAACCCACGGACACAGACTATAGGGTGGAGAAGCCTGGGGTGGGGAGCAGGTGCGGGCTAGAAGGGGTCAATGGGGGAAATAAGGGGACATATGTAATGCTTTCAAAAATAAAGATTAAAAAATACTTTGTAAAAGTCCCCTGAAATGAAAGTAATAGTTTAAGGGTCCTTAAGTCCATATCATATGTGGCACATAAGCTCAACTTATAGAAGTTAGCCTATTGAAAAGTATTGATGCAGAACTATAAAAACCACCACCACCAACAACAAAAGTAAGGGCTCAACACAGAAACAGATGTCAACGCCGTATTTTCAGGATCTGAATTTGGTTTCCATTTCCATTTATTTGTCTTGTATCTAAGGTAGTACATTCAAGAGAGTGAAAATGGGGCGGGAAGAAAGGTCAGTTGATAGACTTTCCCAGAATGCTGATCCTCCCAGCTTATTGTCCTCGCCTGCTGCTTGTCACCAGAGACAGAGAATCTGGGAGCATGGTTTAAAAAGGAAACTGCCAGGACTAACGGTCCGCTGCGCATTGGGGGACTGTCCCCACACCACCACCACCACCACCCCACTCCTTTCCCCACAGGGTCGCTGGATGACAGCTTCGTGACCCTCCATCTCCAGCCTGTAACTGGTTAAGGTCAGGGTCCCTGACCACGGCGGGTCAATCCTGGCTCCTGCCTTGGGATCCCAGGTAAAATACAGGTGTCCAGTTAGATTTGAAGGTCAGATTAACAACAAATAGTATAAGTATGTCCCCAATATTACACCAAAACATACTCATATTACACTCTGTGGCAGTGTTCCCAGATCTGCCAGCGACAGCTGCCAATGCAGAGAGCACGTCCTGCATCCCGTGCACTAATCCAAATGCTTTATAAGTGATCCTCCACTGAATACACGAAAACATATGGAGATGTAAACACACACCAACACATGGGTAATTTGAGATTAGGAAGAATGAATTGTGTATTTTTAAATTGCAAACATTATGCAAAAATTCCTATAATTAAGATATTTAATGAGTTGTCATCCATTAGCTGCAAACCAGTTTGTATAAAATTGAAAAATATAAAAATTAAGAGCCTAGATGCTAACTCCTGCTCATTAAATCGCTGTTGAGCTTGGGAAAGTCTTTTCGCTTCTCTGGATCTAGGTTTCTTACTCGGCAGCTGAGAGTTGGATGGGATTATGTGTAAGGTTCTTGCTGTCCCTAAAATCCCATGATCTCCTCTAGTGTGCTAGCAGCCTCAGAGGACAGTCTCTCACCTCTGCAATCATCCTGTTGGTGTCTCCTAAGAAAAGCAGGTTCAGAGCCTCTTCCTCCGTGGTTGCCTGATGGCGAGACAGGTTTTTCAGGTGAATGTTCTGATCAGGGTCCTCCAATATCGTCACTTTCCTAGGAAGTGGGAAAAACAGAAACGAGGTACTTTGAAAATGAAAGGAACTTGAAGTCTCTTTTTTTAATAGGCTTAGTTTTTAAAAGATGTAGGGTATGATGTCTGGAACTTATAAAAATCAAATAACACACGAGGCAGCAGACAGGACTCCATTCGCATCACACCCTGACATGACCTTGACAGCACATCATCTAGCTTCGGGGCTCCTGATTTAAAGCCACCTGTCTTTGCAGTCATCAGCTCACTAAATCATCTTGAAATGCGTATTACCGAACTAAAAATGCAAATAGATAACCTTCTACCTATGTCAGGAAACTTGGCCATTTGTGTCATAATTCAGTTACTTACATCGGCAATGCACTAATTATTTTGCCGACTTTCCACCTTTTTTTCCAATTTCAATTTATGTGACATGTGAAATTGGTCAGCTCAGTCATTTAAACATGATGAGAATCAAGGCATCTGTCCTCCCTCTAGGAGTCATTGCCTTGTCTAGTTTTCTTATCAACAGGAGTAAAACATTCTCAAGAAATCTTCTAAAAGCTTTAGTTTGTCATTATTATTTTTATGTCCATCAGATGTGCTTCTTCATCCTTTTTCTTTTACGATATGCCCTTTCCCTCCATTACATCCTTGTAGTCAGAGTCTTGGGGCTGGAATTATGTTCATCTATCACAACTGCCTTCACGGACATCCGAGCGTCAACGCCGTGTCCTCCCAGGTGAGTCCTAACCCTGCGCCCAGAGTGGCCTGTCCATATTCTCCTTAAAGTCCTTGAGCACTTCATGCAACTGAATACAACTTGGCCAAACTCCCCCTACTTTGCTTCAAAGGCCTCCAGATGCAAGCAATGCATCTTTTGAGTTTTGCCTTCCTGACCTTCTTAAGAATTGTTAAGGGAAGGAAATCTTATCATTTACAAGTACTGCACTTGCTTGACTTGAGGATAATAAGTAAAGATGGGCATCTTCTGGCATTACATCTCTAAAAATACAATTGGCAAGTAAACATTTGTCACTCGCTTGTTTATAAAAACACACCTACAATATCTTAAAAATGAAGATTTTTCAAATACCATAATTCTCACCCTTCCCTTTTGTAAGGAGGTTATCTGACTTTCAGAAGTAATTTGTGGGCACTTAGAGTATTAATCACGGGAAGAAAGGGTAGCTCTCCCCGCACATCTGTGACCAATATGTCACTAATTATGTGATTTTTTGCCGAGTTTTGGACTCCTTTTTGTCTCCTTCAACAATACCAACTAAGATGGAAAAAGATCTCTTCCTTTAATGAAAACAAGTGTATTTTATTTATTTTTCAGCAAGACTCATAAGTAAGCTTATTAAAAATGTTTGTGAGTCCAAAAATGCTTGGAAAACATGAAGGCATCTTTAGCTGAAATGGATGAATTGTGTTCTATTTTTAGGAACCTCCTTTATTCCTTCAATTTTGTTTTCACCCTGATCCTTTTGAAGTGCTCGAGAAGATTTGACTAAATTCAATCCCTAGGGACACAGAAGTTAGAAAACGTCCTAAACCCACAGTCTCTGGGTAATATTGGAAGGAAGATAAAAGTATGAAATAAGCAATGAGACGGTACATAAAAGTGGGAGGAGAGTCCTGTCTGTTTCAACATGGAGATAAAAAGAATTCTCCCACTCTGAGGCAGTCACCTCTCATGTGTGTGGTGAGGCCAAGACAGATGCAGTGCTATTCTGTGCGAGTTCAGAAGAGGGGGAGGGAGCAGCATCTAATGGGCAAGGTCACATCTTAATAGCCTGTCCTTCCCTGGGAAGTTCCTTTTCTGCCTCCCTGACCATGCAACTGCTTGGTCAACTAGGCACCACAACAGTAACTAAAGCTCAGGCGAGGATTATGGGTCCACCTAAGCTTCCACAGGGTTTATATCATTGCTGAGTCAACCTAAGTGATAGTAAGGACACAGCATACATATATCTCTCACCATTATTTCACTGAAATAAAAAACAGGGAAAACAAGCAACTATGGCAGGGGTCCTCAAACTTTTTAAACAGGGGGCCAGTTCACTGTCCCTCAGAACGTTGGAGGGCCGGACTATAGTTTAAAAAAAAAACTATGAACAAATTCCTATGCACATTGCACATATCTTATTTTGAAGTAAAAAAACAAAACGGGAACAAATACAATATTTGTATTTGCATGTGGCCTGCGGGCCATAGTTTGAGGACCCCTGAACTATGGCATTCTAAGAGTGTTTATTTACTGGACAACCCAAATGAATTTAGGATTATATTTCTACTAGAGGCCGGGTGCATTGAATTCATGCACAGGTGGGGTCCTGTGGCCTGGCCGGTGATCGGGGCCATTGGGGCCGGCCAGCCGGTGGGAGGGATCCCGAGGGTTTGGATGTAGGAGTGCACTGACCATGAGGGGGCAGCTCCTATGTTGAGCATCTGCCCCCTGGTGGTCAGTGTGCATCATAGTGATCGGTCAACTGGTCGACCAGTTGTAATGGTTGCTTAGGCATATATATATATATGTGTGTGTGTGTGTGTGTGTGTGTGTGTGTGTGTGTGTGTGTGTGTATTAGAAGTCTGATGCATGAAATTCATGCACGAGTAGGCCTTCCTTTCCCCAGCTGCTGGCACCGGCTTCCCTCTGGCATCGGGGACGCGGGCTTCCCTCACAGCCCTGGCTTCCTCCGGAAGGACGTCCAATCTAATTAGCATATTATGCTTTTATTATTATAGATAGAAATAATAATTAGGAGCATAAGGTAGAAAGTGTTTGTGAAATGTCACCAGTGACATTTGACTAAGCTACTTTTTTTTCTGATGCAGAGCCTTTGATCTCCAGTGTGGCTACTTCAGAACCATTGAACTTCTGTATTTGCTGGTCCAGCTTTGTCAGTTTGATCAAAATAACTCTGCACATGCCCCCTTCTCTGCATGTCATTTTCAGCTGTCTTTCATAGCGTACCACAACATGTTTCTCTGACCTCTGATATTATGGTTCCCTCTCTATTTTCTGATTTCTTGCCCAGGGAGACTTTGAAACATAAATAAAAAGGCAGGTTGGTGTCCAAAGTAATTTAGCTTCTTTCATGGCTGTGCCCCTGCTTAGGGCGCATCCCGGGGCACCTTATGAAGGACTCCATCTCTGGCATCCATATGGATTCTTCTGCGGTGCAAATTTCTCTCTCCAATCAGGATCGCCCTGGCCAGCTCTTCTCCTTCCATTGTTCCCTGGTTTCTGCCCAATCCCTTGGGCAGGAAGCTCTGGACTTTCCCTTATTGCCCTGCCTGTACTCATTGAAAAATCCCTTTTTTATTAAGCCTTGAGCTGCGTGTCAGCCCCATCCCCTCTCACGCCTTTGCTCAGAAAAGCCCAGTCATGCCCTGGGTACTACCTCTCACCTAGGTGGGCTAATCTGGGAGTGAGAATGTCTTAAACTGCTTGAGGGTGGAATGCTTTTTCAAAGTTGGAGGAAATAAGAACCATTAGCAAAAGTTTCTCCTCAAGTTGCTTCCTTCCTGGCACTTTCTTTCCCCCACTCTCTCACAAATCAATAGCTATTTCCTGAATCCTTAGTCGCCACTTGATTCTGACTGTAATTTTCGTGGGCTTGAAAGACGGCTTTATTAAAGTTTCTTAAATAAACATCCCAATTCCAAGATGGAAACCCCCAAACTATTTATTTGATTCTTTTTGAAAGGGCCTGTGAGTCGTTTTTCCTACAAAATGTTTCTAAAAAGTTTAGATTTCAAACAAAAGTCTCTGATAGTCTTAACTTGGACACCTAAGTGGAAAAGTTTTGCTAAGTATACTCGGTCTGCTTAATGATGGGGAAGAAGCAAGCTTTGTATTTTCTCTGTAAACAGAGAATCTTTTCCATTTAGCTAAGTAATTGGAATTTGCAGGCTCTTTCTAACTGAAGACATATAAAGAGCCATAGCCAAGCTCTTGTTCTCAATAATGGGAGCCATCAATGAAAGAACCTCCCTGCCCCCTCGCCCGCCTCCACAACATTCCACCACCACCAACTTGCCCAACAGGAACCTTCCAAGAGTTACTGCAATGAATCTGGTTTCTCATTTTCATGTTATAGGCAAATGTTGCCATAGGTGATTTCTTTTTTTTCTACTTGTGAATGCCCCATGCATTGTGCAGACGGGGCTCTACATAATGGTACCATGTCCCAGGGGCTGCAATGAACATAATGAGGTTGTATATTTATTATGACAAATGTCAGTCCGAGTAAAGTGTCATCTAACGAAACAAGCATATTACAACAATTTTCCAACAAATGGCAGGGGTGCCTTTTAATAGTTCACACGAAGGTGCCCTATGGACTAGAGGCAGCCCTGTTTAGTTACCTTGACGTAGAGCAGTATCAGCAGTAGGCAGGCCTCATGAAAATGGGAGGGGAACCACCAGTCTCTTCTAAGTAACTAGATATGTTTCGCATGTTGTTAACATGGTTTCACCATTTACTTTAATAAAGAGAATATTCTCTAGTTCAGCAGTTTTCAACCTCCTTTTATGTTCCACCCCAACACACATTCTCAGACGTTCTCTATGGTGAAGATTGGGAGGAAGAGGAGATGTAAATTTTTAGGAGAAATATGTAAGGGGGCACTCCTTCCTGTATTTTAACAACTTCAAAGGTACATTTTCTTTATGTTGATTTTTTTAAAATCTAAAAGATTTCATTTGTTATAAATTATAGAGTTGAAACATATCAAATGAGGAAGTTTTCTGAACCTACAATACATTTTTGTATTGGTCTTAACCTAGACGTGTAGTAGGCAGTTAGACAGGCATAAAGCAGAGCCAGGGCGATGGGCCAGGCATAGAAGGTCACCAGGGTGGAAAGCCCTGGATGTCTACAACGGACAATCATAAGGCCCCAAGCTGACCCTTCCTCGCCTAGCATCTTGCTGGCCATCTTGTTTGGAAGCCCTGGCCCTTCCTCCCCAGAGATAACACATCTAGGCCTCAGTTGTATTTCAGCTTCAGGCCCAAAAAGCAGCAAGACCAGACCCCCTGCCCTGGTGCTCACCTATCAATCAGGGGAGAACCCAGCCCTGAAAGGACACACCTGGAAAGCTGATGAGTATTCCACTGAGGTCTTTCCCTGGGACCGCCTTAAAATCTCCACCCTTAAAACCCTTAGGATGAAAGGCCCAGCTGGCTCTCCCTCCTGGGAGGCCCCCCTTGCCTTTCCCCTCTCCTTCCCACCCCCCAGGGGAGTCACCTTGACTTTCCTCACTTCTAAGCTCCAAGGGTCCTTCCTTTACCTCTATACCTTGCTTCCTAAGCCCATTTCTTCTACAAATGACTTCTTCTACCTCCGTGGTGTTCCAAATAAATGTTCTCTTATAGTTTGAGTCTTGAATTCCTTCCTAGCCAGTACCAAGGTGGCTGAACCCAGGCACCACTGGTCTAACACCTGGTTCCCACTGCCGCCAACAGACAGAACAAGCTAAAAGTAATGGATATTTTTGCTATTTAACTACTATTGAGATAATTTTAAAATTCTTTCGAGTAGCTCCAAATTATATTTTTTCTTTATAGATCTAACATTAGATCTTTTTATAGATAAGTAAAAATATAGCCAATCACATGATATTTTAGAAATTAAGTTATTTAATTTAGCTTACTAAAAACACCAGGTTCTCTAGCAAATATTTAAGGAAAATTTATACTAATTTTCTACAATCTCTTTTAGAGGATAGAAGCAAAAGTAATACTTTCTAACCCATCCTATGAGGACAGCATTACTCTAATACCAAAACTAGACAAACACAGTACAAGAAAAGAAAATAATAGACCAATATTTCTTATGAAAATAGATGCAAAAATCCTCACCAAAATATTAGCAAATCCAATCCAATAATATATAGTAAGAATTATAAACCATGACCAAGTGGAATTTATTTCAAGTATACAAAGCTAGTTCAACATTCAAAAATCAATTATATAATCCATCACATCAACACACTAAAAAAAGAAAAATCACATAACCATATCAATAGATGCAGTAAAACCATTTCACAAAATCTGATACCCATTCATGATACAAACTTTCAGTAGACTAGGAATATTGAGGAACATTCTCAACTTGATAAAGACTATTACAAAAACATATAGCTAACATCCCACCAAATGGTGAGAAACTCAAAGCATTCCCACTAAAATCAGATATAAGGCAAGGATGTCCTCTCTCACCACTGCTCTTCAACTTTATACTGGAAATCTTCACTGATGCAATAATGCAAAAAAATAAAAGAAAAAAAAAAGAAAAGAAAAAGAAAGAAAGAAAAGGTATATGAACTGGTTAATTGGAAGGAAGAAATAAAACTGCCTTTGTTGACAGATGGCATAATCATCTATGCAGACAATCTAAAAGAATTAAAGGGGGAAAAAAGCTGCTGGAATTGTGATTATAGCAACAATGTAGACTACAAGGTTAATATACAGAAGCCAATTGTTCTCTTGTATACCAGCAATGACTAGGTGGCAATTGAAATAAAAAACAAAATACCATTTACATTAGCACCCAACAAAATGAAATAATTAGGTATAAATCTAACAAAATATACACAAGATCTATGGAAAGAAAACTACAAAACTCAGGTGAAAGAAACAGAAGAGGAACTAAATAAATGGAGAAATATTCCATGTTCATGGATAGAAAGACTCAATATTGTACAGATATCAATTCTTCCCAACTTGATATATGGATTCAAAGTAATCCCAATAAAAATCACAGGAAGGTATTTTGTGGATATTGACAAAATAATTCGAGTTTATATGGAGAGGCAAAGTGTGCAGAATAGCAAATAAATATTGAAGAACAAAATTGGAGGACCAACACTACCAACTTTAAGACTTACATAGATCTTACCCTAGCTGGTTTGGCGCAGTGGATAGAGCATTGGCCTATGGACTACAGGTCCTGGGTTTGATTCTGGTCAAGGGCATGCACCTCAGTTGCAGGCTCCTCCCCGGCCTGGGGCCCTGGTTGGGGCTCATACAGGAGGCAACCAATTGATGTGTTTCTCTCACGTCAATGTTTCTGTCTTTCCCTCTCTCTTCCATTCTTTCTAAAAATCAGTGGAAAAATATCCTCGAGTGATATCAGCACTCAACAACAAAAAGACTTACATAGATCAATGGAACAGAAATAGACCCACATAAATATGATCAGCTGATCTTTCACAATGGATCAAAGGCAATACAATGAAGCAAAGACAGTCTCTTCAACAAATGGTGCTAAAACACTGAACATCCACAGGCAAATAGATTAATGTAGACATAGATAGACCTTACACTTTTCACAAAAACGAACTCAAAATGGATCATAGATCTAAATGTAAAATGTAAAACTATTAAAGTCCTACAAGATAACATAGAGAAAAACCTAGATAACCTGGGGTATGGTAATGCCTTTTTAGATACAACACGGAAGACAAGATTCCTGAAAGAAATAATTGATAAACTGTATTTCATTAAAATTAAAAACATTGGTTCCACAAAGGATAATGTCAATAGAATTAGGAGATAAGCCACAGACTTGGAGAAAACACTTGTAAAAGACACATCCAATAAAAGACTGTTATCCCAAATATAAAAAGAACTCTTAAAACTCAACAATACAAGGACAAACAACCCAATTAAGAAATGAAGAAAAGATCTGGACACCTCACCAAAGAGGATACATAGATGGCAAATAAGCATATGAAAAGATGCTCTGCATTGTATGTCATAAGGGAAATGCAAATGAAAACAACGAGATAGTACTACACACCTATAGAAATGGCCAACATCTGGAACATTAAGAACATCAAACTGGTGAGACTGTGGAACAATAGGAACTCTCAGACATTGCTGGTGGGAATATAAAATGGTACAGCCACTTTGGAAGACAGTTTGGTTGTTTTTTACAAAACTAAACATACTTTACCACATGATCCAGCAATTGTGCTCCTTGGGTATTTACCCAAAAGGGGTTGAAAACCACGTTCTCAAAAAACCTGCACATGGATGTTTACAGCAGCTTTATTCATCACTTAAAAAACTTGGAGGCAACCATGATGTCCTTCAATAGGTAAATTAATAAATAAACTTGTTACATCCAAACAATGGGATATTATTCAACATTAAAAGGAAGTGATCTATTAAGCCATGGATATTACTAAGGGAAGAGGCTACATACTGTATGATTATAGCTACATGACATTCTGGAGAAGGCAAAACTATGAAGACGTAGAGGTAAGGAGGGGGGATGATTAGGCAGAGCACCAAACATTTCTAAGGTAGTAAAAATAGTCTGTGTGGTATTATCATGATGGACATCTATAATAATAAAAGCATAATATGCTAATTAGACCAGACATCCTTCAAAATGTCCTTCTGGATGACCTTCCGGATGAAGCCGGGGCTGTGAGGGAAGCCCAGGTCCTGGGTGCCAGAGGGAAGCCAGTGCCGGCAGCTGGGGAAGGAAGGCCTACTCCTGCATGAATTTCATGCATCGAACCTCTAGTGCAGCGGTTCTCAACCTGTGGGTCGCGACCCTTTGGGGGTTGAACGACCCTTTCACAGGGGTCGCCTAAGACCATCGGAAAACACATATATAATTACATATTGTTTTTGTGATTAATCACTATGCTTTCATTATGTTCAATTTGTAACAATGAAAATACATCCTGCATATCAGATATTTACATTATGATTCATAACAGTAGCAACATTACAGTTATGAAGTAGCAACGAAAATAATTTTATGGTTGGGGGTCACCACAACATGAAGAACTGTATTAAAGAGTCGCGGCATTAGGAAGGTTGAGAACCACTGCTCTCGTGTGTCATAATACATTTGTCCAAACCCATAGAAAGTACATTGCAAGAGTGAAACTTAAGGTGAACTCTGGACTTTGGGAGATTTTGATATCTTAATGAAGGTTCATTTTTGCTAACAAATGTATCCCTCTGGTGAGTGGTGTTGATAATGGGGAAGGCTATGCATGTGTGGGGGCAGGTGGGTTTTGAGAAATCTCTGTACCTTCCAATAACTTTGTAGTGCACCTAAAAACTACTCTAAAATTATCTGTATGTGATTTACTCCCTGCCTGGAAAAGAGCAAAATTGAAATGAGCATGGGATTAAGTCATTTCATGTAATGTATCCTACAAGACTCAAGGATGCTTGGTGTCTGTGTGGAAACATCTTCATACTTTCAAGAAGCTTCTGCTTCTAACTGTGCTATGGGAAAAGACATCACTAGAACCATTCAAGACAGAGTACTGGACGCTTTTGGCCAGGCCATGCCAATGCAAAACCAAACTGAGAATTATCCATGGTAGTTGAAGACAGAACCATAGTAGGTATAGTTAGTGTGTAGGAAAACACTTTTCTCAAAAATGGTTATATTTATTTACATATTGGTTACTGTTATTTAATTATTTTATTGAGATTTAGCATATATATGAAACACTCATTCATTTCCCACAAAGACAATAAGTCAATACATTTCCTTAAGGTAATTTTCTTAAACATATTTTGCAGATTTATGGTAAAATTATAGATGTATTTATGTTATTATATTATCATCTATACCAGGGGTCCTCAAACTTTTTAAACAGGGGGCCAGTTCACTGTCCCTCAGACCGTTGGAGGGCCAGACTATAGTTTTAAAAAAACTATGAACAAATTCCTATGCACACTGCACATATCTTATTTTGAAGTAAAAAAACAAAACGGGAACAAATACAATATTTGTATGTGCATGTGGCCTGCAGGCCATAGTTTGAGGACCCCTGATCTATACTATTAAAAACCTAGGTGGCCCTCATGCCCTCACGCAATGCCCTCACGTCACCACCAGATGGCCACCCCCATGTCATCACAAGATGGCCGCCACAAGATGGCCCGCAGGGGAGGGCAGTTGGGGGCGATCAGGCCAGCAGGGGAGCAGTTAGGCATCAATCAGGCTGGCAGGGTGATCAGGCTG
Organism: Myotis daubentonii; assembly: GCF_963259705.1. NCBI lineage: Eukaryota > Metazoa > Chordata > Mammalia > Chiroptera > Vespertilionidae > Myotis > Myotis daubentonii. Next base: position 89,220,735 of record NC_081845.1, on the reverse strand, counting down.
GTAGGCAGAAGTGGCTAGGGCAATCAGGCAGGCAGGCAGGTGAGCAGTTAGGAGCCAGCAGTCCCGGATTGTGAGAGGGATGTCCAACTGACGGATCAAGTCTAAATTGGCAGTCAGACATCTCCCGAGGGGTCCCAGATTGGAGAGGGTGCAGGCTGGGCTGAGGGGCACACCTCCAGTGCACAAATTTCATGCACCGGGCCTCTAGTTAATACATAATATATTAATGATACATATAATTAATGATCATATATTTTCTTCTATCATTCAGGTTACAGGTGCAGGAAAGGAAATGAGGGATCTACATGGATTTCCCCCTAAATAACTGGGTAACTCACAATGCAGGTTGCCGATGTGGCATCTGTCCTTCATTACTCCCTATTAGGCTCTGATTTTGTTTAGGAAATTATTTAAAAATATTAGACTTCCCAGACTCCCTTGCAACTGGGGCTGGCCATGTGATATAATTCTGCTCAGTGATAAGTCTCAGCCAACACCTGCCTTTTTCCTTCCACTTCTTCTGTCCTCCAGGAATGTGGATGGGATAGTGAAGGCAGAGCAACCGTTCTGCATAAGGACTAAAGCCACCTGCTAAGAAGGGCTGAGCAGAAAGGCAGAAGCCCTGATGGCATCCTGCAGCTTCCACAGCAGCCCTGGCTCCACCCCCCAGAATCCTTATTCTGTGTGTGTGTGTGTGTGTGTGTGTGTGTGTGTGTGTGTGTGTGTGAAGGGGTAAGCCGCTATAAGTTGAGCTGCTGTTATAGGTAGTTGTTAATTTACCTACCAAAAAATGTTCAATACCATTGACTGAAAACTCTTCCCTCTACGTTAAAAATAAGATGGCATAGTATCTGATTCTGGTTTATCTATTCGTTCTTCATTGTCTAATTTTGAAGTGGTATAACTTGCTTTTGCTATTAGAGCTTTTACCTAATTTGAATATATGGTGTCACAAGTCCTCCCTCATTTCCCTATTTTTCAGACATTTCTTTGTCCTTTTGGCTGGTTTCCTTTCAGATAAACTCTGCAATCATTTCAATGTTGTTGTTTTTAAAGTTTAAGACTTTGCCCATAATTTCACTGAACCTTGACATTAATATGGGAAGAACTGACTTCTTCAAGGTATTCACCCCTCTCATTCAGAACAAGACTAATAGCTTTGTATTTATCCTCAAATCTTTTGATTTTACCAAAAAAAAAAAATGTACTACTGTCTTCACAAAGTCTCTGAATATTTCCTGAGTATTTTACTTTCTTTTGTTATAGTAAAAGACATCTATTTTGCCATTATTTCTTCTAATGGGGTTATTCCTAGGGCTTGCTTCTTAGATTGAATTAGATATGTGCTGAGAGATAATAGGGGTTGGCAGCCTGAGTAGCATCAGTCAGATCTTTGGTTTCTGATGACTAACTTGCATCTTGTGAAATGCCTTCAACTATCCAAAAATTCAATCTGAAAACACAAGGTCAATTGTAATCGACTGAACGATACATAGACTAACTTCTATGAACGTTTCAGAGCAGGGACATACATATGCGACCTGCAAACCTTTATCACCTGGTCCAGGTGATCCCTCTGATCCATCTGATGCGAAGTTTTCCCCTTAGTCACCTAGATTTTGTTCTAAAGACTCTTCCCCACATGTCCTCTCTCTAGGCTGACTCAGCACTGCTCCCACCTCAGCAGCACTGCCAGCTCTTCGCTCAATCAGATCTCTGGTCTTGGCATATACCAGTAAGATTAGGAAAGCATTGAGGGTCATGGAGCAGACACTGGTACGAAAGGACTGGACTGGGTTATGACAGAAAATAATTGGTTGATGTGGGCTCACCTTGGTTGACGTGAGACTACAGCAGCGCTAAGTCGCCTGCATGCCTCTTTTTGCATAGACATCCGTTCTTAGACAGTGGAGAGCAGCTGAGTTTTACAGAAGTCTCTTGAGGTGATTCACATGCATGTTATATTTTCCAACGAAATGACAAGTCAATTAAAGACAGGCTACAATTCATGTTCTTTACAATGCCGCCCAAAGAGCTGAGATCCTTGCAATACAGTACATGCTTGGCATATATGATGCTGTGATAATTTCTTTCTCTATTAGTTGAGATGTAATCATTAGATGTGTGTCCATACTCTGTGTATTCTTCCAAAGGACACAATAAGCCTAAATTTTCAAAACTCCCTTCGGTATTCCTATGGCTTTCCTTTATACACTCAAAATTTGGAACGGATTACAAAAAAACAAAAATGATGTAGTATCAGAATAAAGCAAACCATTTATAAAGCAATTATGAAGACTAACCAGTAGGTCAAATCCATACCAATACGTCATTTAAAAAGTGCATTTCACCTCTTACTCTCAGAAAAAGAAACCATTTGCATGTGTTTGTATACAAGGCATGAGTAAAATGGAATCGACAGAGGTGACAATGTCTTTCTTGTCATTAATTAATCTCACGTGACTAAAAACCCTAAGTACCACAGGTTTACTTTTATATTCCAGAAGCAAAAGTGAAAACGCTACAGCTGTTCCTTGCCATCTTCTACACATCACCTATTAGGCAACCATTGGTGAAAACTAACACCAGTGTTATGGACGGAATGTTTGTGCCCCCCAAAATTCATAGGTTGACGCTTAATCCCCAAAGTGATGGTATTTGGAGGCAGAACCTTTGGAAGATAATTAGGTTTTGATACGGTCCTGAGGGTGGGGCCTCCATGATGAAATTCCTTATAAAAAGGGAGAGACCCGAGCTCTGTTTCTCAGCCGCGTGAGGATACAGCAAGAAGCCAACCATCCGCAGGCCAGGAAAAGAGCACCTTGGTACTGAAACTTCCCAGTTCCCAGCACTGTGAGAGGTAAGGGTCTGCTGTTTAAGCCGCCCCATGTGTAAGGTGCTTTGTTATGGTAGCCAGGCTGGCGAAGACAGCCTCCTGTCTAAGACATTTCTGATTCTGAGAAAGATCTCTTCCCACTGTCCATTCAGAGCTGGGCATGCCAGCTTCTGTCTTGTGAATTAATCTAGCGAGACAGGCTTTGGGTGGAAGTGTGCTGTCTTCAGGCTGGACAGGCTCTGTATTGCCTCTGCCATGCTCACTGGCAATGGTCCATTTCTCTAGGAATACGTTTCTGGCCAGCCCATGATGGACACAGTGTGTGTCCTACCAGCACTGGGCACTGGTCACTTTTTCAGATCATCGTGCAGAACAGCACCCTAGCTTCTGAAGAGGTTGCCTCCCAGCTGTGTTAGTAACTGAGTCAGTTGAAGAAAAGAGTAGAGTTAGTTTAAACTCTGAGATCTGTGCTTAGAGGCCCAGAAATCTCTTCAAAAGCTCAGTGGGGCCAGAAAAATAACACAAACATCAAGTGTAATGCAATAGGTAGAAGTAAGGACTAAAGGATTCATGCTTCATTTAAAGGTTCTAACTTCAAAAATTTTAATCAGAAACTGTCTGGGTTCCTCCTGGCCATTGTGGCTCAGTTGACTGGGTGTTGTCCCCTCCCATGCACAGAAAGGTTGCTGGTTCGATTCCCAGTCAGGGCACGTGCCTGGGTTGCAGGTCCATCCCTGGTGGAGGGTGTGCAGGAGGCAGCAGGTCAATATTTCACTCTCATATTGATGTTTTTTTCCTCTCTCCCTCCCTCTCCCTTCTTCTCTCTCTCTATAAAAAAAAGTCAATTAAAAAGAAAAGAAAAGAAAATGTCTAGGCCAAACAAAGCAGGTTTGGGGCCGATGCAAGAAGGGCCCAGAGCATAAGTGGAAGGATTGGCTTTCATATAGACTAGTGGTTCTCACCCTTCTGGCCCTTTAAATACAGTTCCTCATGTTGTGACCCAACCATAAAATTATTTTTGTTGCTACTTCATAACTGTAATGTTGCTACTGTTATGAATCGTAATGTAAATATCTGATATGCAGGGTGGTCTTAGGCGACCTCTGTGAAAGGGTCGTTCGACCACCAAAGGGGTCGCGACCCACAGGTTGAAAGCCAGTGATATAGACAGTTTCCTGAGACTGGAGGAAAGTAGGTGAGTGGGATAGGATGGGAGGCAGGAAGTTGAAGGAATTCATGTTTCGCAGTTACTATATTCTCTCTGAACTAAGAATACAATTGGTTTCCAAGAGAATTGGGGCAGGTAGTACTTGGCTAAAGAGCAGACATTTGATATAATTATTGTGAGGAATGGGAGAAAAGGCCTGGGCTCATGGAGCCAGTCCTTAGCAGGCTGAGGGCCCCGCTGAGGTTGGAGACCATACTGGGTGGTTTTTCTCCAGTCGTCTCTGAACTCCCTTGATCTGCCCCAAGGGAGCCCAGAGCATCTTATCACTGGCTGTGTAAAGTGGAAATGATCAGTTTATGAGTCTGTTCTACTATCCTAGAACCCTTTGAGGGCAGGAGCAGGTATCTCAGAGCCTCGAAGCGTGGCTGACACCCAAAAGAGAGCTGAAATGGACAAAACTTTGCCAGAGGCCTGAAGAAGCCCAGAAAACCAGCCTGCTCAGAGCTCAGATGGACACTAGGACACAACATGGACTTCCCTGGCAAGAGCACCAATGTCCCCAGCTCAGAGGTCTGACGAACTGAGGTTGATTCTGGTCTGTCTCTGGCAGACGTGGAATCTTGGGGAAATACGACTCAATCACCGTGAACCAGTGTAGCCGTGTGTAACACATGGATTATGACATCTCCCTCCTCAATGAGATGATGTATGTAAGGCCCCTAGCAAAAAGACTAGCATATGACAGAGCCCATCCCACTTAGAGAGGCTTTCTGGTATCTTAAAAAAGAACTACCTGGGCGGATGAGGGAAGGGGTAAGACAAACCACCTGTGATAGAATCACCTGGGAAACTTCTTCAGACATATTTCATGTTTGAATTTTCTGAAGGTGAAGGCCAGGAATCTACATTTAACCACCATCCCAGGAGATTCTGATACATAGTTAAATCTCAATCCACTGGACTATTAATTTTGCCTCTCCTCCTTACTCCCTCCCACTCCCACTTAAATGGCCCTAATGACTTCCCACAATGCTGTGGGGTCTCTCTGACTCTCCTTTATGAGAGAGTCACGCCTGACTGGTTTTTCTTCCTAAAAGCAGCTCCAATTATGCTGTGCCCTTGAGTAAACATCCCCAAGGGCTACCCCTTGACTGTCCAATCCTCACACTCATCTTTCCAGTCTTACTGTTCTCACCTACTCCCTGACTGGTCCCAGTCCCACAGGTCCGTAACTGTCACAGAACGAGCTACACACATCAACTTCTCAACCTTGTTTCCACATGGAAGCCACACCCACTGCCCGTCCTATGCCCCCTCAGGGACTACTTCACCTGCCACCTTCTCCATGACTCTCTCCCCGGTCGCACACCTGGCGTGGTTTCTTTTTCCTGTAAGCGCTTGTCATTCTGGTGCCTCTCTCACGATGCTGCTCATATTCCTCCTTATGCTGTTCTGCGCTAGTTTTGCCCACTCGATGGGTTCCAGGAGAGCAAAGACTAAGTGAGTAAACTCAGTGCCCAGCACAGTGTGTGGAACAGAATTGGATCTCGAGAAATGTTTACAGAATAACTGAGTGATTCCACACGACTAGACTAAAGCCACGAGGACAGAGGCTGAGCATTAATCCTTTTTGTAACTCCCGGGGCACTTTGCAGTGTTTTACATCGATTAGGTATCAGGAACCTGGTGAGTTAAATGTTAACATTTGTCAACTCTTTTTTTCCCCTTTGATGACAAATTACTTAAAAAACACAACACAGACAAGATTTCAATACTAGATTCTGAAGTCTACTGACTTTCTTCGTAACAATAATAACTATGACCAACTTTGTAACCTGAAATGGAATACGTGTCCCTATTTAGGAATACTAAAATTACACCAAAGTAAGGCGACTATTTTCCCTACAGTTGAGACCAGCAGTTATACTGTTTTACTTCATGAGACACACTTAGATTCTAACTATAGCATACGATATAAAGAGCTTTCAAAAACAGAGGTTCTATTTTCATTTAAATTACTAAATAAAGAATAGACTTAATACACATATGTGTGTATATACATATATATCTCTATATAAATATGTAGCCAACTACTTTTTTAAGTTATATTTTATTTTTAGTGTTGGCATTGTTACAGATGTCCCCCATTGCTCCCCCTCTTTGTTCCCCTCCCCCCAGGCCCACCCTCCCTCCCCTGGCCCTCACTGCATTCTTATCTGTGTCTATGCACTATGCATAGAAGGTTTTGGCTATTCCCTTTACCTTCTCTCATCCTGTCTGCCCCACCCCCTTACTCCCTGACAGCTGTCAGTCTGTCCTCTGTACCCATGCTTCTGTTTCTAGTTTGTTTGTCACTTTATTTTGTTCATTAGATCCCACGTATAAGAGAGACCATACGGTACTTGTCTTTCTCTGACTGGCTTATTTCATGCTATCGCAAAGGGTTAGAGATCCTTCTTTTTAACAGATGCATTGTGTCCATTGTGTAAATGTACCACAGCTTTCTTATCTATTCATCTACTGATGGGCACTTGTGCTGTTTCCAGATCTTGGCTATTGTAAACAATGCTCCTATAAACATAGGGGTGCATATATTCTTTTTGATTGGTGTTTCAGGAGTCTTAGGATATATCCCCAAAAGTGGGTTCAAAGGCAGTTCCATTTTTAAGTTTTTGAAAAAACTCCATATTGTTTTGAATTTGGCAAAGTAGCAGGATACAAAATAAATATCCAGAAATCAATGGCATTTCTATACACCAATAATGCATTATCAGAAAGAGAAACTAAGAAAACAATCTCATTTACTATTACAACAACAACAAAATAAGGTACTTGGAATAAATTTAACCAAAGAGGTAAAACTGTGGGACATTAAAGAAAGAAATTGAGGAAGATACAAATAAGTGGAAGCATATACCATGTTCATGGATTATTATAATTAATATCATTAAAATGTCTACTACCCACAACAATGTATAGATTCAATGCCATCCCTATTAAAATATTAATGGCATATTTCATAGATCTAGAAAAAATATTCTAAAAATTTATATGGAACCAAAAAAGACCCAGAATAGCCTCAGCAATCTTGAGAAAGAAGAACAAAGTTGGCGGGATCACAATACTGGATATTAAACCACAGTACAAGGCCATTGTAATCAAATCAGCCTGGTACAGGCACAAGAACAGGCCTATAGATCAGTGGAACAGAACAGAGAGCCCAGAAATCAACCCATGCCTCCATGGTCAATTAATAATTGACAGAGGAGCCAATTACTTTTAATTAACTTTTTATTTTGTGATCATTGTAGGTCCACATGCAGCTGTAAGATATAATGCAGAGAGATCCCATGAACCTGTATCCAAGGTATCACAACCAGGACAATGGCATTGACACAATCCACTGATCTATTCGGACGTTTCAGTTTTTCTTGTACTTGTGTGTGTCTGTGATATGTAGGCAGTTTTGTGTATCCACAGCCACAGTCAAGATACACAATAGCCCATGATCACAAGGATCCCGCACTGGCCTGGAGAACCATCCCCGCTTCCCTCCCTAATTCCTTCAACCACGAATCTGTTATCTATTTCTATAACTCTGCCGTTTAAAAATATTACATAAATATTTTTAGATAGATTTGCAAATAATATCATACAGTACTTGGAAATAGCTTTTTCTTTTCTTTTTTTAAAATAATTTTTATTTTTTGAAGTATTACAAAGGGTATTACATATGTCTCCTTTTTTTCCCCCCCTTGACATTCCCCCGGCCCCTACCCCCTAATGTCTTGTGTCCATTGGTTATTCTTATATGCATGCATATAAGTCCTTCAGTTGATCTCTTAATGCCCCCCGCCCCAAACCCTCCCCAGGCTTCCCACTGTAGTTTAACAGTCTGTTCAATGCTGCTCTGCCTCTGCATCTACCTCTGTTCATCAGTCTATACTGGTCCCCATTATCTGTCCCAACGGGAATAGCTTTTTCACTCGCCCTGGAGATTCACTCAAGTTGTTAAATGTATCAATAATTCATTCCTTTTGTTATTGTTGTTTTATTAACTATAGGTCCATAATTTACATTAGGGGTCATTCTTTGTGTTGTAAATTTTCACAGATACAAAGAACAGATTAGGGTTGCCAGAGGTGGGGGTGGAAGGAATGGGTAAACTGGTTTTTGTGTTTATTTGTTGTTTTTTTAGTTTAAATAGATTGGGAAGAAAAAACAACAACAATAGAAAAACACCAGGGTTTCTTATAGAAAGGCAGAGTCCATCGCTGGGTAACAAACATAATAACCTATTTTTTCCTTCACACATCATGCCTTGGTATTGCATCTAAAAACTCACTGCCAAAGGACTAGTCACATTTGCAAATCGATGGACGTTGGTCTGGCACCCTGACATCATGTATAGGAAGGCCCCCCCACCCAGTCAGGTTTCCCAATTGGAGCTCCTTTTCAGGGCCACGACTCCTTAGTTCTCTATACCCCACACTAAGATCTTGAAGCTCTTTTTGCTGCTCTGGCCTGAAGGTGAGAGCTCTAGTTTTTCATCCTTGCTCTACCATTAACCAATTAGTTTTGAAACCCTGGGCAAGTCACACCTCTTACAGCTTCCTTTCCTCAACCAGGAAAATGAGGAGGGCACCAATCTACACGATTCACCTTCTCTTCAAATCCAATCAAAGCCAAGGTGCTGAGCATAATCAATTAATTTTATTTCTCATTTATTTATTGTTGCATATCTCTCCTTACATGTTACGTCTCTTTCATGTTCATTATAGCCAAGCCCTTCACTTCTGGATTACTGCTAAGCTGGTTTAAGTTCTTCAGTGTAGATGTGACTTGTTCAGCGTGTAGCTTTAAGTGAGACTTAGCCAGGAGGTGCATACTAGGAGGTCAGACTGGAGCTAGAAATGACTTAGGTCACCTGTTAAAATGAAGAGCAAATCTCTCCCAAGCCTCTTGTCTGAGTCCCTCAGAAGCTGGCTTTTACTTCACACAAATCCTCAACACCTGGCCTGTCCAACCTCACCTCATATCGTTAATGCTGCTGTTCCTACGAGGAGAGTTTTACCTTTTTGGATGGTACCCAGAGGGTTTGGTATATGTCAGCTCACCACAATGAAACTAGGGAACTAGACAGGCAGACTTCTGTGAGAGCTGCTCCCAGTTCAAGAGCATATGAAGCCACTCTTTCTGGTGGCGATGGTAATTAATGAACACTGGAAAACAGAATCTTTTTGTAATGTAGTGGATTTTTTTTAGTAGTGATAGGAAGCATTTGCCTTTTTGTAAATGCAATTCCAATAGTTTCTTTAAGGCCAATTTCCTCCATGAAGTAAGTAATTTTTCCTTCCTCTCAATTTCTTATTTTCCTTTCCTTTAATTCTTTTTTTTAAAATATATTTTTTATTGATTTTTTACAGAGAGGAAGGGAGAGAGATAGTTAGAAACATCCATGAGAGAGAAACATTGATCAGCTGCCTCCTGCACACTCCCCACTGGGGATGTGCCCACAACCAAGGTAAATGCCCTTGGCCGGAATCGAACCTGGGACCCTTCAGTCCGCAGGCCAACGCTCTATCCACTGAGCCAAACCGGTTATGGCTCCTTTAATTCTTATAGAAATATTTATTGTACCGACAAACATCCCCTTTTCTAACTTTCTCTAATGAATACTATAAACATAAGAGAGATGATATATAAAAACAGTCACTCAACATTAATGGGAGAATATATATAAAGGTGGTTTACAAATTAAACAACTGGCTGCTGATCTTTTTTGGTAGAGGATTAATGTATTTTTTAAATTGTTTTAGAATATTTAATAAGAAGAATATTAAAGTGTGTTTTCTTGGCTCTGGCATCTTCTGATATATGAAGATGTCTGGGCAAAGTATATGCAGTTACAATTAACATATGTCTAATTTAGGCAGATATTCAAACAAGCAGTGAGTAATGTTATAGAAATGCTGGCAGGGTGACTTACTCTATTATTAGATAAGCTCTGAAGACTCTATTTATAGTTCGGTCACGAAACCACCAGTGCCAATCGTGACCAAATGATTGTCACTGTTAGTCTTAATGATAGTCGAGAAGCTGTTTTTGCTACTCGGGCATTTTCTCTCTTTCACATTCTCTCCTTGCTGCTGAAGCCTAATTTGAATACCTTCTTCAGAGAAAGGCCACAGTTGAAGGGGTGAAGGGTTCCAGGGGGCAGGAGTAGAGTGGGGCTGCCTGGTCCCACCGGTCCTCTCAGCTCACACTCCCAGGACGCTCACTGCTCTCCCTGCACCAACACCAAGTGATTTCCCCAAGAAGTGAGTCCTAAGCTATTTGAGTTCCTATCACTAGTGAAAAAGCATCCATTGTGTTACAAAAGGATTCTGTTATCCAGTGGTTGTTAATTACAGTTGAGACCAGAAACATGCAAAGTTGCAGAGAAAACAATTGCAGGAAACATCTGAAAGCAATTCTCCCTGTTCTTTGTTGTTCTGCTACTCACGGCAAGTCTTCCAAACTGGAGGCTTCATGTCTTGGATCCAAGAGATCATAACCGCATTCATTGTAGATTTCCAAGTAAGAAATGTGCGTTGTGTATATTTTGCTGCTGTCCTGGTAGGAAAAGGGAGAGACGTGATTTAATGGCTCTAACGACGATTCAGCGCAGAGGAAGATGAACACATTGATAGTGTAGCTTCCTCAGTTTCTCTCTCACTTTGTATGGTTTACATGTTCGGTCCGTGACACTTTCAAGTTGCCAGCTACCATAAGCACGAAGCTTTGTTTTTTAATGGCCAATACCTATGACTACAAGCAACTTCAATCTGTTACTTTGTATTGGTTCCACGTAATACGTAAAAAATCAATACACATTTACAATGAGCTGACGTGGTTGCAGAACTCTATAACACCATGTTTTACTTTCCAACCAAAAAAAGAAAGGTTACTAAGGAAAAATAAATTTACATTCTGTGAACAGTCTATTTGTAAAAGAACACAGCATTGTTACTTTGGTTTAAAAACTTCAGTAGCAAAAGAGTTTTCATCTTTAATCACAAATCTTTTTAAACTTTTCTAATATTCATACTTCCTAAGCACATAAATAGATAATGGACAATAATTAGCTAATATAAAGTTAATTCACGGAACAGAAATGGTTTAGGTCAATTAGGTAATCGCAGGGTGGATATTACCAGTCCACTGTCTATACTAGTGATGGCGAACTCAGAGGTGACACGCGAACTCATTTTTTTGGTTGATTTTCCTTTGTTAAATGGCATTGAAATATATAAAATAAATATCAAAAATATAAATCTTTGTTTTACTATGATTGCAAATATCAAAAAATTTCTATATGTGACACGGCACCAGAGTTCAGTTAGGGTTTTTCAAAATGCTAACACGCCGAGCTCAAAAGGTTCGCCATCACTGGTCTATACCTTACCTGGTTAGTTTTTCTGGCCCAAGTGGCAAATCAGGACTGTCCTGCTACTGATTAGAGAGAGGTATTTTCTATGGGCCATGCTGAAATGCAATGGCATAGGTGTCAATGAAATCAGGATAAAAAGTCGAGGGGACTGGTTCTCTGGTTCTTGTCTTAGCTCTGTCAACAGACACACACACACACACCCACTTCCACTGCAGTGGAATAAAACAGGGAATTTTTCAGCTCTTGAGAAACTTCCGAGTTCAGTTTTTAATACAAAATATCAAATAATAACACCTGTTTGTTGTAAGAAGGGAACATATTTGTGCCTGTGCCAGGCAGAGGTCAGCAGGTTGTCATAGTGACTGTTCGGAGAGGGTTTACTTAAGGACTAACTTCATGGTTAGTTCTCCACCACATCCAAGACAACCCATTTACCAAGCGTCATTCAAGGGGAGAGAGGACCAGTCGCAAAGATAGGGAGAGAAGCTGGAGTCCTAGTTCTACCAGCTGTGAGCCCTGCTATGTCAGGCCTCAGTTGCCATAGCATTCAAGTAAGGAAGGTGGATAATTAAAATTAATACAATTCTCTGCTCCTGAAATGGCTCAAATGATTGAAATAACGATACCACCATTTCACTAAAACAAACTAATACATGGAAAAGTAAAGCAAGTTTCAGCCAGCACATGACTGTAGGAAAATGTTCAAGCTCCAGCTGAACTTTCACGTTCTCCTGCTCTGTGAAGGTGACGGCATGGACTGAATCTCCATGCAAAAAAATTTCGCCCAACTGCACGTTGGAAACACTACCCATGTGGGTGTCTCTGGCTGCTTCTCCTGCAAGGGATCCATGAGTTACACTAGCATCCTAGTGCCGTGACGGCACCATTCCAACATGATCCTTTGGCTTGAAGTCTGGCTTAGTGCAGGCATCAGAGACAATAAATACTAGACAGGCTCTGTGTCGCCTTTATTCTAACGCAGTGTTTCCTAAAACATTCCATGAAATACTCATGGAAAACTGATCCATGGTCCACATAATACAGGGTGGGCAACAGTAGGTGTGCAGTTGTGGGTATGCAAAACAAAGTTTATTCTTGCATTATTATTTATTAATTACTAGAGACCCGGTGCACAAAAATTTGTGCACTTGGGGGGGGGGGTTGTCCCTAAGCCCGGTCTGTGCCCTCTTGCAGTCTGGGACCCCTTGGGGGATGACCACCTGCTGGCTTAGGCCTGCTCCCTGGGAGATTGGGCTAAGCTGGCAGTCAGACATCCCTCTGGCAGCCCAGGAGCCCTCGGGGATGTCCACTTGCCAGTGGGGAGCAGGCCTAAGCTGCAGTCGGACATCTTTAGTGCTGCTGAGGAGGCGGGAGAGGCTCCCACCACCACCACTGTACTGGCAACCATCAGCCTGGCTGTGGCTGAGCAGAGCTCCCCCTGTGGGAGCGCACTGACCACCAGAAGGCAGCTCCTACATTAAGTGTCTGCCCCCTGGTGGTCAGTGTGTCATAGTGACCAGTCATTCTCAGTTGTTCTGCTGTTAGGGTCAATTTGCATGTTACCTTTTTATTATATAGGAGTGCCTGGCCAGCCTGGGTGAGGGGCTGATGGCTGTTTGCAGGTTGGCCACAGCCCCTTCAGGATGGAGGTCCCCACTGGGGTGCCTGGACAGCATGGCTGAGGGGCTGAGGGGCTGAGGGCCATTTTCAGGCTGGCCACATCCCCTTCAGGGTCGGGGGTTCCTGCTGGGGTGCCTGGCCAGTCTGGGTGAGGGACTGAGGCCCGTTTTCAGGCTGGCTAAGCCCCCCCAGTGGGGACCCTCACCTATGAGGGTGTGGCCAGCCTGGGTGAGGGGCTGACGGCTGTTTGCAGGCTGGCCACGGCCCCCAGCCATCCAAGCTCCCAGTGGAGGCTGGCTGGAAGCAGGTATCTGGGATTTATTTGTCTTCTGTAATTGAAACTTTCTTGCCATGAGCGGAGGCCACAGCTGGCCAGGGCAGGCAGGAAGCTTGGCTTCCTCCATCGCCCAGGCAACCAAGCTTCCTGCTTGCTCCAGCTCTGTGGCTGCCAGCCGCCATCTTGGTTGGGTTAATTTGCATATAGTCACTCTGATTAGCTGGTGCGTGTGGCTTAGGATGTAGTGAAGGTATGGTCAATTAGCATCTTTGTCTTTTATTAGTGTAGATTGTATTATTTTCCATACGGACCATTGTAAACCCAATTTTACCCTACCTTGCATATGCTGTTTCTCTCTGGAAGATTCTCAGAGCACATTATAGGCCAGTGCAACATGTTTCTAAAACTTATCTGAAGATATCTTAAATATTCCACAGATTATGGTTTGAGGTTTGAGCATACACCTCTGAACTCATCTTAGCATCAGACAAAAGACGAGGCTTAAATATGGGCTCTGTCATTTATACCCTTATCCTCAGATGAAAATGGGGACAGTCATCCTTATCTTGCAGATCTGTTGTGAGAAAAATAGGGCTCTGTATTTAAAATACAACCTAAATGTGTGGCCTTCAATAGACTCCAATAAACTGTAGCTGTCGCTGCTGTTCTTGTTGGTGTTGTCAATATGTTGATTCTTTTTAAAACCTTCAAATGGAGAATTCAGTATCTACACTAATAAAAGAGAAAAATGGTAATTGGCGTACGACGATACCCTTTTCATTGGCTAATCAGGGCTATATGCAAATTAACTGCCAACTAAGATTGGCAGTTAACTGCCAACAAGATGGCGGTTAATTTGCATATGTAGGCACAATGCAGGGAGGTGAAAGGGAAAGCAGGAAGAAGCCCCCTGCCACTGACAGTGATCGGAAACCCAGGGGGGAGCTAAGAGCCTTTGCCCTGCCCCCCAGCCATGATCAGAGAATCAGGCGCCTTTTCCGCCCTGGCCAGTGATAGCAGGAAGTAGGGGTGGAGCCAGCGATGGGAGCTGGACACGGTCGAAGCTGGCAGTCCCGGGAGCTAGGGGTCCCTTGCCTGGGCCTAAAGCGGAGCCCACGATCGCGGGGCCACTGCAGCTGCGGGTCCCCGCTGCCCAAGCCGGACGCCTCAGCCAGAGGTGTTAGGCCTGGGCAGGGGCGGAGCCCGCAACCGCTGGGAGCTGGGGGTCCCCTGTCCAGGCCTGACACCTCTGCCGGAGGCCTCAGGCCTGGTCAAGGGGCCGATCTGGTGATTGGTGATCGGAGGGTGATGAGGGTCAACTCCTCTGGCTGAGGCATCAGGCCTGGGCGGGTGGCTGAGCTGGGGATTGGGGGGATAGGATGGTCCCCTTGCCCAGGCCTGAAGCCTGGGTCAGAGGCGTCAGGCTTGAGCGGGGGGTGGAGCAAGCGATCAGAGGGAGATGGGGGTCCCCTGCCCAGGCATGATTCCTGGGCCAGAGGCCTCAGGCCTGGGCGGGGGCCAGAGCCAGTGATCGGGGGGAGATGGGGGTCCCCTGTCCAAGCCTGACACCTCTGGCAGAGGCGTCAGGCCTGGGCAAGGGGCCGATCAGGTGATCTGAGGGTGATGGAGGTCTACGCCTCTGTCAGAGGCGTCAGGCCTGGGCAAGGGGCCGATCAGGTGATCTGAGGGTGATGGGGGTCTACACCTCTGTCAGAGGCGTCAGGCCTGGGCAAGGGGCCGATCAGGTGATCTGAGGGTGATGGAGGTCTACGCCTCTGGCAGAGGCGTCAGGCCTGGGCAAGGGGCCGATCAGGTGATCTGAGGGTGATGGGGGTCTACACCTCTGTCAGAGGCGTCAGGCCTGGGCAAGGGGCTGATCCTGCGATTGGAGGGTGATGGGGGTCAACGCCTGAGGGCTCCCAGTATGTGAGAGGGGGCAGGCTGGGCTGAGGGACACTCCCCCCACACACACACCCAGTGCACGAATTTCGTGCACCGGGCCCCTAGTATGAATATAAAAGGAAAGGAAAAGAGGCAGAAAGAACAGCTAACTTGAATGTTCATTTACACTGGAGAAACTCTCTCTTTCCAGAAATTAGAAGGAATGAGAAAAAGTCAGGAAGATGGCAGGCCCATGGCCTGAGGTGATAGGGATAATGCAGTTGGCCCCCAGCCTCTGCAGTTTCTGGGCTTTCACTGGAGTAGAATTCGCTGAGCGATGTGGGAGCTGCCTTTCCTTAGGGCCCTCTCTCAGTGCTCCGGATTGTAATGTAACACACGTGTTGCCTGCAGACAGCCTTCTCTTCTGCCCCAAACAAGTCTGAGCCTCACAGTACTCTAAAAGTATGAGCAGTGATTTCTAGAATAATGGACTCAATTTTCTTCTTTTAAAATCCTTGAGAATGTGCTCCTACCGCACTCACAGGCACTTTCGGGCCCGGTATGTACCCGCTCTTAGTTTATCTCGGAATAAATACTCCGCATACGTCAAATGTTTTATTCAAGAACCCTAGAGAGCTCACGGGGCCTCTACGGCTACGACTGGGGACAGCCGAGCACCTGGCTGCATGTCGCGGCTGTACTTTCTGGACACTCTCTGTGATGCACTCCAGCTGCCTCTGCCTGGCTTTGCCGCAGCTGTTAGATTACAAGGAACGTGCTGCTCCCCCAGCGTGGAAACTGTCCATTTACAGAGAGTTGTCCTGGCTGTAAATTGGTCCGATGGCCGCGCTCCAAACGCAGGGTCACTCAGGATGAAATGGGGTCTAGAGTAATGTCAATGACAAACACAGAAAGCAATGCACCTGACACATGGCAGGTACTGGGGAGACAGGTAGACTTTTAGAACTGTATTTGTGTGTGTGTGTGTGCGTGTGTGTGTATGTGTATTTTGATAGCCATAGACAAAATTTGCAAAGAGACAAATATATTTTCTATTAGGAAAGGATTTGTTTATACTGTTTAACTTTATCAGGGGAAATGACCTGATGTGTTCTGCGTTTCAAAGGTTTATTTGAAATTGGTCAGGGATATTTTGTCTATATGCCCATATAGCACAAGAAGTCCTCCATGTCGTCACTAGGTTCTGTGACTTTAAGAGAAATGACATGTAATCAAACCAATTTTACCAGAGGCTAATTGACATACATAAGAGTTAAGTTCCTGCAGCATCTATCAGCGTCATAATGTACCTGCTGAAGGAGAGGGCATTATCCGAGGACCTGCTGCATGTGGACATTGACAGCTGTAGTAATAACAACCACATATTGAGCACCTACTATGTGCCAAGAACTGGGCGATGTCTTTAAGTACAGAAAGCTCAGCTCTCAGAGAAACCCCGCATCCCGAACCTTTAAGAAACTGCCCAAGTCCACGGGCTGCAAGTAGAAGCGGGCTGGCCTGCACAACTCCCATGACCTCACCTAGACACCAGGCTTCCACATTAGGCCACAGCAATAAACACCAAGACAAAGCATATCCCCAGTTTCTGAGATCTGGGGAAAACAAAGCAGCTAATGTCAGAAATAAATGAGTAAATGAAAAGAAGGGATTTGGATTCAACATATACACTATACTCAACTCTTTCTGTTCCTAATATTCTGGCATGCAGAGTTGGAATGCATGAGCTAGTGAGAGATGAGCTGAACTAATGGGTAATTGCTACTTTATGGCTGGAAATTAGAATTATGCAGATCTCAGCGATTTCTTCTCATTGTTGCAACTTGAAATGCAAACAGCATACAGTTGAGAAATGTTGTGATGACTGTTACACTGACCTAGTTAGGGCATTGGTTATACAGAATTAGGACAACCGAGCACTTGGAACTGCTAGGGACTGTGGAGATCCTCTAGTACGACTCACCCCCTGCTCCCATAGAGGGGGAGCTGAAGCTCAGAGAAGTGGCTCACAGGAGAGAATGTGTTTAGACACAACCAGCACAGCAGATCCAGCCTGGGCAGCGTGCATGGAGACGGAAAGTACATGCACTTCTGGCATGGGCCTCCAGCCAGCTACTTACAAGGACCCAGAGAAAGACATTTATCTGAGACTTAGTTTTCCCAAATATAAAATGGGGATAAGGATGCCTACTTTGTTAGTTGTATTATATGTTGGAGCCACACAATAAATGATGCTTATAATATAGACAGGGAATTTGTCTTTATAGAAATACTAGAGGCCCGGTGCACAAAATTCATGCACGGGGGTGGGAGGGGGTTTCCCTCAGCCAGGCCTGCACCCTCTCGCAACCCAGGACCGCTGGCTCCTAACTACTCACCTGCCTGCCTGCCTGCCTGATCGCCCCTAACTGCCTCTGCTTGCCGGCCTGATCACCCCCTAACTGCCTCGGCTTGCTGGTTTGATCACCCCCCAACTGGTCCCCTGCCAGCCTGGCCACTCCCTACCTGCTCCCCTGTTAGCCTGGCTGACCCATAACTGCTCCCCTGCTGGCCTGGCCACCTATAACTGCCTCTGCCTCGGCCCCCGCCACCATGGCTTTGTCCGGAAGGACATCTGGAAGGATGACTGGAATATGTCTGGTCTAATTAGCATATTACCCTTTTATTAGTATAGATTAATTGCAATTGGACTTTTACTCCAGTAAATTCCTGTGGGCTTCCATTAAAAGTGTGATAACGGTTGTCCAATTCAGTGCTTTAGCAGCTAAAATAAAGGTCTGTCTTGGCAAAAGGGCATTCTCCAGTTTCTTAATGAAGAATAAGAAATATTAGTTGTAAAATGTGCTGTCTGTTCTTTTAACCTACGTGTGTGTCAGAGGAGCTCCCTCTGAGCATTTGCCTGAACAGCATCCCTTTAATGAGAGGCACCTTCTCAATTTCCGCGTCGTCAGCAAAACTCCAAACTCCCCTTCAATCTCAAGGACAGAGATATTCCACAATAATACTTTCTCACTTTGATACAATATAATAAAATGTCAAAATAACTATTTTGCACACAATAAATTTCTGCTGAATATATCAAATGCAAAATGAACTTATAGTTCTATACCTTTTGCAACTCCTCAAAAATGTACGACAGTGTCCTTGGGATAATGCCTCTGTCGCTGTAGCGCTCTGCGCCACCCGTGATGGTGAAGGTCTTACCACTGCCTGTTTGCCCGTATGCAAAGATGGTGCCATTGTAACCAGCCAGGGCACTACAAGAAGAAATGACACACTGTTAACATCAAAATAGGCTCATTGCATTTGTATTAAGTGGGTCATATTATAGAAGCAGCCACTGGATTCACCACTATTGAAGACATCGATAGGGATGTTTGTGTATGTGCGTATCTAGATAGATTTACTTTTTGAACCAAGAACATCAGCATAATGATCTTTTTCTCTCAGAAAAGACCCGCAACAAAAATGGGGCCAGGCATCGTAAATGTTTTCTTTGTTAAAAAATTATATTTTTAAATTTTAGGGTGGTTTTATATTTACAGAAAAGTTGCAAAGACAGTACAAAGAATTCACATTTACCTCACACCCACTTTCCCCAATGTTCCCCTACTGTCATTTATCACAACTAATGAATCCATATTGATACATTATTACAAACTTTATTAAAAGGTCCTTGGTTTTTACTTAATGTCTTCTTTTCAGCCTTACTAAGATATAATTGACATACAACATATGCAAGTTGAAGGTGTGCAATGTGATGATTTGATGTGAAGTCCATGTCAAGACGGATGTTGAATTAGTGTTCGGGGTATCTTTGGATAAATCTCCAGAAGTGTAATCACTGGGTCGCAAGGCAGGGCCCTTTTTAATCTTTTGAGAAAACTCCATACTATTTTCCATAGTGGCCGCACCAGTCTGCATTCCCACCAGCAGTGCCCCCGTGTTCCCTTTTCGCCACATCCTCACCAACACTTGTTGTTTGTTGGTTTATTGATGATAGCCACTCTGACAGGTGTGAGGTGATGTCTCATTGTGATTTTAATTTGCAGTTGTCTGATGATTAGTGACATTGAGCACCTTTTCATATGTTTATTGGCCATCTGTCTGTCCTCTTTGGAGAAGTGTCCATTCAGATCCTTTACCCATTTTTAAAATTGGATTGGTTTTTTTTTTAGTGTTGAGTAGTATGAGTTCTTTATAAGTTTTGGATATTAACCCCTTATCAGATGTGTCATCAGAGAATATGTTTTACCATTTAGTAGGTTCTTTTTTATTTTGTGATGGTTTCCTTTGCTGTGCAAAAACTTTTTAGTCTGATGTAATCTCATTTATTTTTTTTCTCTTTTATTTGTTTCCCTTGCCTTAGGATGGATGGATATACATACATACATATATATACACATATATATGTATACCAGTATATATACACATATATACATATATACACACATGTCATATATATATATATATATATCCCCCATATCCCTATGGTCATTGCAGCATTATTTACAATAGCTATAGAAGTAACCCAAGTGCCATCAATACACGAGGGGATAAAAAAGTTGTGGCACATATATACAATGGAATATAACTCGACCATAAAGAAGAATGAAATCTTACCATTTGCAACAGCATGGGATGGATCTAGAGGGTATTATGCTCAGTGAAATAAGTCAGAAAAAGACAAATACCATATGATTTCACTTATGTGTGAAATATAAAGAACAACATAAAGGAACAAACAAACTGCAAACAGATTCATAGAAATAGAGAGCTGGTGGTTGCCAGAGGGGAGAAAATGTTGAGGCACTAGGTGAAGGAGGTAAAAGGACTAAGAGGCACAGACTGGAAGTTACAAAATATCTAGGGGAAGTGAGTAAAGCATAGGAAATACGGTTAATAATATTGTGATAACTGTGTACGGTGTCAGCTGGGAACTGGAAACATCATGGTGAACGCGATGTAAAGCATATGATTGTCTAACCACTAAGCTGTACTCCCCAACTCAATACATAATTTAAAAAACAAACTAATGCCATGTCCCTATGTTTTCTTTTAGAAATTTTACTTTGGGGTCTTTTGTCTTTAATCTATTTTAAGTTAATTATAGTGAGTGGTGTAAGACAGGAGTCCAATTTCATTCTTTTGCATGTGAATATCCAGTTTTCCCAGCACCATTTATCAATGAGACTATCCATCCTTTCTCCTTGTAGTATTCTTGGCTAACTTGTCAAATATTAGTTGACTGTATATGTATAGGTTTATTTCTGAGCTCTGAATTCTGTTCCATTAGTCTATGTGTCTGTTTTCTGTACCAGTACCAAATAATTTTGATTACCGGAAGCGTGTAATATAGTTTGAAATCAGGAAGTGTGATGCCTCTAGCTTGGTTCTTCTTTTTCAGAATTGCTTTAGTTGTTCGGGGTTTTTTGTGGTTCCATATGAATTTCAGGATTTTTTTTTTCTATTTCTGTGAAAACTGCCTTTAAATCTATAGGTAGCTTTGGGTAGTATGGACATTTTAACAATATTCTTCCAATCCACAAACATGGGATAGCTTTCAATGTATTTGTGTCTTCTTCAATTTCTTTCATCAATGTTTTGTAATTTTTCACTGCCTTGTATAAATTTATTCCTAAGTATTTAATTGCTTTTGATGCTGTTGTAATTGGATTTTAAAAAATTTCTTCTTCAAATACTTTATTGTTACTGTATAGAAACACAGCTGGTTTTTGTATGCTAATTTTGAATCTTGAAACTTTCCTGAATTGGTTGATTAGTTCTGAGAGTTTTTTGGTGGAGTCTCTGGCATTTTTCACATCTAAGATTGTATAATCTGCAAACAGAGACAATTTTACTTCTTAGACAACAATTGGATGCCTTTTATTTCTACTTCTTGCCTAATTGTTCTGACAAGGATTTCAAGTACCATGTTAAATAGGAATTGTGAGAGGGTACCCTGGTCTTGTTCCTGATTTCAGTGGGAAAGATTTTTAACATTTCACCATCTAGTATAATGTTAGCTATAGGTCTGTCATATATGGCCTTTATTATATTGGGGTATATTCCTTTTATACCCAATTTGTTGAGCATTTTTATTACATAAAAATGTTGATTTTTAAAAAATTTTTCTGTACCTATTAAAATTACCATTGGTTTTTATCTTCTGTTCTATTAATGTGGTGTATCACATTTATTGCTTTGTGCATGTTGAACCATCCTTGCATTCCAGGGATGAATCCCACTAGATCATGGTGTATGATACTTTTAATGTGCTATTGAATTCAGTTTGCTAGTATTTTGTTGAGAATTTTTGGATCTACATTCAGAGAAATTTGTCTGTAGTTTTCTATTTTTCTTTTTTTGCCTTGTCTGGCTTGTTAAAAGGGTAATACTGGCCTCATAAAGTGAGTTTGGAAATGTTCCCTCATCTTCAATTTTTTTAGAAGAGTTTGAGAGTAATTAGCATTACTTTAGAAATGTTTGGCAGAATTTATCAGTTAAAAACATCTGGTTTTAGGCTTTTCTTTGTTGGGAGGTTTTTGATTACTGATTTAATCTCCTTACTTGCTATTATTCTGTTTAAATTTTTATTCACAATTTAGTCTTGGAAGGTTGCATGTTTCTAGGAATTTATCCATTTATTCTAAATTATCCAACGTTTTTGGCATATAATGTTCATGGTAGTCTCTTATAATCCTTTGTATTCCTGTTGTGTTAATTATAATGTTTCCTCTTTCAGTTCTGATTTTATTTATTTGGGTCTTCTTTCTACGCAGTCTAGCTGAAAGTTTGTCAATTTTGCTGAACTTTTCAAAAAAGCAAGCTCTTAGTTTCATTGATTTTGTAGTAGAAAT
This sequence comes from Myotis daubentonii, assembly GCF_963259705.1. Classification (NCBI taxonomy): domain Eukaryota; kingdom Metazoa; phylum Chordata; class Mammalia; order Chiroptera; family Vespertilionidae; genus Myotis; species Myotis daubentonii. The sequence continues at coordinate 89,198,643 of NC_081845.1, read as the reverse complement.
CTAGTCACTATTTTGTTTATTTCTATTCTGGACTTTGTTATTTTTTTTCTTCTGCCAACTTTGAGCTTAGTCCTTGTTTATCTAGTTCATGAGGTATATATTTAGGTTACCTGTGAGCTTCATTTTTCTTAATGTAGACACTTATAGCTATAAACTTCCATCTTAGAACTGCTTTTGTTGCCTTTCATAAGTTTTAGTATGGAGTGTTCCCATTTTTCTTTAAAAGTATTTTTTATATACCTTTTGACTTTCTTGACCTATTGGTTGTTTAAGAGTATGTTGGTTAATTTCAACACATTTGTGGATTTTCCAGTATTCCTCCTATTATTGATTTTTAGTTCATACCATTGTGGTCATAAAAAATACTTGGCATGACTTTAATTGTATTAGATTTGCTAAGTTTTTTTGTGATCTACAAATGATTTATCCTAGAGAATGTTCCATATCTGCTGAAGAAGAATGTGTATGCTGCTGATGATAGGTGGAATGTTCTGTATTTATAGGTTAAGTGCATTTTTCTAAGGTACAGTTAACAACCAATGTGTTCTTATTGATTTTCTGTGTGGATGAATTATCCAATGTTGAAAGGGGAGTACTGAATTCCACTATTATTATAATATTTTTTTATTCGTTCTCCCTTCATATCTGTTAGTATCTACTCAATTTATTTAGGTGCTGCCTATTTTAGATGAATACATATTTATAATTGTTATATCCACATGATGAATTGACTTTTTATTATTATATAACTAGAGGCCCATTGCATGAAGATTCGTGCAATAGGCCTTCCTTCCCCTAGCTGCTGGCATCAGTTTTCCTCCGGCACCTGGAACCCAGGCCTTTGGTCCGGCCATGGCGGAGAAGCCAAGCCTCGAGCCAAGCAAGTCTTGGCTTCTCCACTCGGGCCGCAGGAGTGAGGCTTGGCTTCTCCGCTCCAGCCGCAGCAGAGAAGCCAAGCCTCTTCAGTCTTCAGTCATCTTCAGTTGTCTTCAGTCTTTGCTCCGTGCCTGCATATGCAAATTAACCGCCATCTTTGCTGGGGTAATTTGCATACTCATCCTGATTGTCTGGTGGGCATAGCAGAGTGACACCAATTTGCATGTTTCTCTTTTATTAGTGTAGACGACTTTCTTTGTCTCCTTGTTACAGTTTTTGGCTTAAAGTCTACTTTGTATGATATAAGGATAGCCACTCTTACTTTCTTTTGGTTTCTTTTTGCATGAAATACTTTTTTCCATCCCTTCACTTTCTGTCTATGTGTGTCCTTAAAGTTGCAGTGAGTTACTTATAGGTAGCATATACCTAGCTCTTGTCTTCTAATTCATTCAGTCACTCTTTGAATTTTGATTGAAGAATTTAACCCATTTACATTTAAAGTAACTATTGAAAGGTAAGGATTTATTAATGCCATCTTATTCATTGTTTGCTTGTTGTTCGTTTTCTTTGTTCCTTAGTTCTTCTTTTGCTTGCTGCTTTGTGAATTGATGATTTTTCCTAAAGTATGTTTTGATCCTCTTTTCTTTGTCTTTTATGTTTCTTCTATTGGTTTTGTTTTGTGTTTACCACAGGCCTGTGTAAAATGTCTTATAGCTATAACAGTATATATTAAGCTGATAATAACTTTAATCACATACAAAAACTCTACCTTTACTGTTTATCCCAATTTTTTATGTTTGATGTCACAATTTACCTTTTTATATTGTGTATTCATTAATAAATTATTGTAGCTATAGTTTTTAATACTTTTTTCCTTTGACCTTTATATTAGAATTAAGTGATTAATGCATCACCGTATCACAGTATTAGAGTATACTGAATTTGACTATATAATTACCTTTCCTAGCGTTTTTATATTTTCATATATTTTTATGTTACTAATTAGTGTCCTTTCACTTCAACTTGAAGAACTCTTTTCGGAAACTTAAAGGAGTTAGTATAAGAAGTGCCCAGAGGCATTACTCCTATGTGGTTCAACTTTCCTCACATTTAAGAGGCTTAATAATTTTTCTCCATGTGAATACTCTTGGGGCTGGAACTACTATGGTGTATTTAGATGAATGATTATAGAATCTTTCTGCTCAACATAATTTATTGCCCATGATATAGCAATGTCCCATTAGCAATATCATTTGGATATGTGATATTTCTTGGCCATAACTGCTGTAGGTAAATGAAGCCTACAATGTTAAGTTCAAACCTTAAACATTTTTCATAGAGACCTTTCTAAAATATTTAGGCATTCTGTGTCTTACAAAGCAAAGAATACAGAGGACAAATGAGCATTTCATTTTGACTTCTTTAGCTAAGCCTATGAAAAGTGGGTGCTACAGTGTGCTACACTGTCACCTGCTGATTGTTACATCTACGTTTTATAGGTAAACCTGTCTCACTGTCAAGTGTACCTGCCCCTAAGATGTGCTCCTTTTCCCTACACCTGCTAATTGGATAGAAAACTAGATGGTAAAAGTTGACGGGGCTGTGTAAAATAAAAAGGATCTATAGAACACCTACAGAACAACAGACACACTCTATGGCTATTTATTACTGTAATATAATAAATAATTGATGTAAATGGGCAAAATTTGTCTCCTGTTCCTTTTCTCTAGAACCATTTATCCTAACTCAATCTTGTGCACCCTCTCCATTAGGTACTGGTCAATTTTGTACTGGTCAATTTCATGTTTCTAGTCTCATCTTCCTAAGGGGAGATACTAATCCTATCTTATGATAGACAAACATGGTAATTGATTGAACCTTCGCTACGCCTCCTATTGGCTAATCAGCACGATATGCAAATTAACCCAACCAAGATGGCGGCTGGCAGCCACACAGCTGAAGCGAGCAGGAGGCTTGCTTGCTCCAGTGATGGAGGAAGCCAAGGTTCCCCGCCTGCCGCAGCCCGGCTCTGAGCTCCAAAAGCAACAAAGTTTCAATTATAGAATCTAAACAAACCCCAGATGCCTGCTTTCAGCAGTCCGTGGCCTCAGAGCCGGAGCGAGCAGGAGCCCGGCTCTTAGCTCCAGTGACGGCAACAAAGTTTCAATTATAGAAGCTAAACAAACCCCAGATACCTGCTTTCAGCAGACCGTGGCCTCAGAGCTGTAGCGAGCAGGAGCTGGCTCTCAGCTCCAGTGATAACAATGAAGTTTCAATTATAGAAGGTAAATAAATCCCAGAATAAAAAAAAAAGAAAAAAAGGCGAGGCTGGGAGCTTCAGTCGCCGGCCAGCCTGAAAACGGCCCTCAGCCCTTCACCCAGACTGGACAGGCAGCTCAGTGGGGAGCCCCACCCTAAAGGGGGTGTGACCAGCTGCAAATAGCCATCAGCCCCTCACCCAGGCTGGCCAGGCACCCAAGAGGGACCCCCACCCTGATCCGGGACACCCTTCAGGGCAAACCAGCTGGTCCCCATCCGTGCACCAGGCCTCTATCCTATATAGTAAAAGGGTAATATGCAAACTGACCCTAACAGCAGAAAGACTGGGAATGACTGGTCACTATGACACACACTGACCACCAGGGGGCAGACACTCAATGCAGGAGCTGCCCTCTGGTGGTCAGTGCACTCCCACAGGGGGAGCTCTGCTCAGCCACAAGCCCGGCTCACGGCTGCCAGTACAGTGGCAGTGGTGGGAGCCTCTCCCGCCTCCTCAGCAGCACTAAGCATGTCCAACTGCAGCTTAGGTCTGCTCCCTGCTGGTAAGTGGACAGCCCCCAAGGGCTGCTGGGCTGCCAGAGGGATGTCTGATTGCCAGCTTAGGCCCAATCCCCTGGGGAGCAGGCCTAAGCCAACAAGTGGTCATCCCCCGAGGGGTCCCAGACTGCGAGAGGGCACAGGCCGGGCTGAGGGACACCCCACCCCGAGTGCACAAATTTCTGTGCACTGGGCCTCTAGGAGAAGTGGTGGATTAAGTATCTTTGTAAATCCATGGCCCTGGCCAAGTAGCTCAGTTGGCTGGGGCATTATCCTGATACACCAAGGTGGCAGGTTTGATCCCGTCAGGGAACATACAAGAATCAACTAATGAATGAAGAAATAAGTGGAACAATAAAACTCTGTGTGTGTGTGTGTGTGTGTGTGTGTGTGTGTCCCCTCCCCACTCTTTCTCCCTCCCTGCCTCCCTCACTCCTTCCCTTTCTCTCGAAAAGAAATGAAAATCCATCCCCCACAGAACAATGATAACAGAGTTAAAACTGTCAAAATCAACTTTTTAAGAACCCTGGAAGTTATCTAAAGGTTCACAGGAAACTAAACAGTACTCACTTAAGAAAAATGGCTGAATCTCATTAAGAACAGTAAGATTTATGGTGTTTTAACTTGACCATTCCCATTGCCTTCTCCCCAGCTCTGTGGTAGCCTTAAAAAACAACATCTTTGCAACCACAGAGGCTAGCAACTATGGGGGTATATGTTTGGAGGTTCTCCAAAAGCCCAAAGAATTGCACTTCTCTGAACAGCCTGGCAGCTCCCAGGAAAAGTCTCACTCACAACATTTGTTGCTGTTTGTCCTGAGTCAGAGTTCACTATAAACAGTTTTATCCCCATGGTGTTTTTGAAAAAGATCATAACAAGTGTTTAATATCACAGGTGCCTTAGGCTGCAGTATCAGCAAGGCAAACAAATAGGTGAATAAATCTATAATAATAAAAGCATAATATGCTAATTAGACCGGACGTCCTTCCGGATGACCTTCCGGATGAAGCCGCAGCGGTGAGGGCCAAGGCAGAGGCGGCCACTGTGGCAGCAGGGGCCGAGCCCCTTGCACAAATTTTGTGCATCGGGCCTCTAGTATAACAACAAAAGTCTGTGAAACACAATGTTTGTAAGAGGCTTTGAAAAGTTATGAACTATTCCTGGAATGGTAGAAGGCCACATACATGCACAGGTGTTTTGCATGGCCAGGAAAGCCCTCAGAAGGTCTTTATATGTAACCTCTGGTTGACCTTGAAATTGCAGAAGCAGGAAGTGAAGGCTAAGGCAGAGTTACAAGCTCCAGGTGCATTTAAGGAAATCTCTGTGCAGTCATTAGCTGACCACTGAGCTACCTGAGCACAGATTTCAGAGGCTGCACACAGAATTTCTCCAGAAAATTCACTTCACCAAACAGCAGCAGCAGCTAAAATAACAAATAAAAACAATCCCTAGAAAAGGTGTGAATCTAATTTCCAAAGCTGTCACCTTATATTAGTCAAAATGCTCAGTTTTTCAACAATAAGTTATGAGACAGAAAGAAACAGGAAAGCATTTCCCACACCTAGGAAATAAAGCATTTAATTGAAACAGTTCAGGAGGAAACCCAGATCTTGGCTCAAATATTATATTACAGTAATAAACTCTTCATAAAGAGTTTAAATGAGCTATTATCAATCTGTTCAAAGGACAAAAGCAATGCATGATGAAAGAATTAAAGGAAAAAATGAAAATAATGTATCACATTAAAGAAAATATTAACAAAAATATAAAGTATTTCAAAGAACCAAACAGAAATTCTGGAGTTGAAAAGTAAAATAACCAAAATAAAAATTCACTACAACAACAAATGTGAGTTCCTAAAAAAAAAAAATTGTTTCAATAAGAATAAATCAGTGAACTTCAAGATAGGTCAGTTGAGATTACTCAGTGTTGTGAGGATGCAAAGAAACTGGAACACTTACACATTGCTGGAGGTGATGTAAAATGGTGCAGCCGCTATGACAAACGGTTTTGTGATGTCTCAAATGTAAAGATAGAGTCACCATCTGACCCAGCAATTCCAATCCCAGGTATATGTCCCTCCAGCAGAATGGAAAGCATGTGCCCACACAAAAATTTATAATGAATGTTCATAGAAGCATTATTCATAATGACAAAAAAGTGAAAACAACCCCAATGTCCATCGGCTGATGAGTGGATAAACATGTGCCATACCCATACCGTGAGATAGTATTTGGCCATAAAAGTATAAAGTCCCGATACATGTTACCAATATGGATAAACTTTGAAAACATTGTGTTAAGTAAGATAGTCACAGAAGGTCACATGTTGTATGATTTTGTTTGTATGAAATGCGAGGATAAGCAAATTCAGAGAGACAGACAAGAGAAGAGCAGTGCCAGTGGCTGAGAGTCAGGAGAAACAGTGAGGATTGTTTATGGATATGGAACAGGGTGATGAAAATGTTCTAAAATTTGAAAATCGTGATTGAAGGTTGCACATTCATACTAAAAACGACTAAACTGTATATTTTAAAGTAAAATTTTGGCATGTAAATAGTATCTCAGTGAAGCTGTTAAAAAAGATTATTCTTTACTATTATAAACTAGAGTCCCAGTACACAAAAATTTGTGCACTCGGTGGGGGGGGGGTGGGTCCCCCAGCCCAGCCTATGCCCTCTTGCAGTCTGGGACCCCTCGGAGGATGTCCACCTGCTGGCTTAGGCCCGCTCCCTGGGGGATTGGGCCCAAGCTAGCAGTCAGACATCCCTCTGGCAGCCCAGAAGCCCTCGGAGGATGTCCACTTACCAGCAGGGAGCAGGCCTAAGCTGCAGTCGGACATCCTTAGTGCTGCAGAGGAGGCGAGAGAGGCTCCCGCCACCACTGCTGTGCTGGCAGCCATCAGCCTGGCTCGTGCCTGAGCAGAGCTCCCCCTGTGGGAGTACACTGACCGCCAGGGGACAGCTCCTGCACTGAGCATCTGCCCGCTGGTGGTCAGTGTGTGTCATAGTGACCAGTCATTCCCAGTCTTTCTGCTGTTAGGGTCAATTTGCATATTACCCTTTTATTATATAAGATAGAGGCCTGGTGCATGGGTGGGGGCCGGCTGGTTTGCCCTGAAGGGTGTCCCGGATCAGGGTGGGGGTCCCACTGGGGTGCCTGTAAAGCCTGGGTGAGGGGCTGATGGCTGTTTTCAGGCTGGCCACACCCCCTTTAGGGTGGGGGGTCCCACTGGTGTGCCTGGCCAACCTGGGTGAATGGCTGAGGGCCGTTTTCAGGCTGGCCAAGCCCCTCCAGCCACGGAAGCTCCCAGCCTCTCCTTTTTTTCTTTTTTCTTTTTATTCTGGGATTTATTTACCTTCTATAATTGAAACTTTGTAGCCTTAAGAGGAGCTCAGAGCCAGCCAGGGCGGGCAGGAGGGAAGCCTCCTGCTCACTCCAGCTCCATGGCCACAGTCAGCTGAAAGCAGGTATCTGGAGTTTATTTACCTTCTATAATTGAAACTTTGTTGCTTTGAGTGGAGCTCAGAGCTTCCTCCATCACTGGGGCAAGCAAGCCTCCTGCTTGCTCCAGCTCCATGGCTGCTGGCCACCATCTTGGTTGGGTTAATTTGCATATAGTCACTCTGATTGGCTGGTGGGCGTGGCTTAAGGCATAGCAAAGGTACGATCAATTTGCATGTTTGTCTTTTATTAGTGTAGATTTGAAATGAGATGTTTTATTTTTATTTTAAAATTTTTTAATGTTTTAATTATAGTCGATATTCAATATTATATTAGTTTCAGGTGTACAGCATAGTAGTTAGACAATCATATATACTTTACAAAGTTTTCCCCCTAATATTTCCAGTGCCCACCTGGCATCATACATAGTTGTTACAGTATTATTGACTATATTCCCTATGCTGTACTTTACAGCCCTGTGACTATTTTGTAAGTATTAATTGGTACTTCTAAATCCCTTCACCTCTTTCACCAAGTCCCCAAGCCCGCTCCCTTCTGGCAACCATCACTTTGTTCTCTGTTTCTACGCATCTCTTTCTGTTTCTTTTGTTCGTTTATTTTGTTTTTTAGATTCCACATATAACTAGATGCGTTTTAACAGCAGTATTTTAAAAAGATGGAAAGATGAAATAGTAAATTTTAAAAAAAGATATGAAAACTAATGATAAACTTCAGCAATAAAGAACCCAATAGACATTTTGGGTGAGAAATATTTCTGCACTTCTATCAAAATAAAAAATGCAGGTGACTGCGTAACTCATCACAGGTAGAAACAGCTCTGATATGTAAATAAATCAGTGCTCCATAAACGCAAAGCTTGATGATCAGGTGAAATCTCCAGTGTAGAATTCCTCTCCTTCCTTTTGCAAAATGC